>NW_026693654.1:0-176625 GCF_021218885.2 Marmota monax
TTGTGTTGGCCCACATGTATGTGTGTGAAATAATCTATTCCTCCTTGGATACTTAAAATGTTTACCTGTCGAAGAACTACAGGAGGAAGAGCTGGCCTCTTCTACCACATGGTCCAAAATACCACACCATCAGTTCATAAACAACAGGATCATAATTTCCCAGAAAGTGATTTTAGGCCCACTGAAGAAAGAATTGAAATGAAAAACCCAAACAAGAAGATTGAACATTAACTTCTCATTGGAATCACACACATCAACTGTATGTTTTACTTTTTTGACTGTGGCATAATTATATCACTTTAGCATAGATCAGTACCATATTTTCCTTAGCATTAACTGCCATTAGAATGAGAAATACTATTTCATACCAGAATTTGAATATAAAAATATTATTTTCATATTTATAAATGAGTAAGAGGATGGACAATTGGCAGACCTTCCATTCAGTATGTCTTCAAACTGCAGAGTAAACTTGCCTTGATTAAAAAAAAATAAAGGAAAAAGAAAATTAAAAAACAGACTTTAAAAGAGAGATCACTATTTAGAATTTATCAGTTCTGACCCACTGGCTTTTCCCTGCCTTACATGGCTTTGGTATTTTCTCTAATTGCTACACAGATTAGAATCAGAGGTGGTATAATTCTGTTCCCCTAAAAGGTAAAAATCCAAATGATGAGAACAAAATAGAACCAATGAACATGGTCTCCTACCTTGGGAATACTTCAGAGCACAAATAGCTTCTTGCAAGGAATTACAATTTTAAAATGCACTTATAATATTTTTAAAGTGAACAATTTAGGTTCCTCGTCTTAGTCTAAACACCTCTACTAGTACCTCTGAGAAATCACAAGTTTGTGATCTTTCTCCCTATGCCAGAAGACTCCACAAACATAGTTGTTCTCTGCCTTTTATTCCTGACACATGCAAATGAGAAATCATTTTGAATCTGAGATTTGCACACTATGCCATCTGTTTAATTTAACCTAACAGGTAGAAAAGTCATTTTCCTTCATATGTTAGAAGAAGAGAAAAGAGAAAGAGAAAATGGCAAAACAAAAGATGTGAGTGTACGGCAGAGTGCATGGGTAGGACCATCCATTGTCCTCATATGCAAGGTCAGACCACTATGAATGCAGAAAGAGCTCTCCACCAAAGGTGCAAATGAAGCCACACCTGATTCTGAGAGTTCGAAAGCTGCAGCAATGATGTCCTCACTCTGCAGGATATCCTGGAGTAACTGGAATTGTGAGATTATCTTAAAGTCAAGTTTTTCCAAGAGAATAAATTATAAGTGCCATCAAATCACTCCACTAAATTACAGGTTCCACCAGAGTTGAGTCATAGCAGTGGGAATTTGGATGTCAGCTTTGGAATCCCGCAGTAGGAGGAATTTGTAACAATGCAGCCTCTACCTTCCATGACTTTTGCTGGGGTGATGTCGTTTTGTGGGAGCTAAGGAAGACTTGTGTTTCAGACTATGTCCGAGAGGTCTGTAGCAGCGCTTTCTTTCCAAAGAAAGGGAAGAGAAGATCCATTTCTTATGTCCAAAGGAAAGAAAGGATTTGGGGATAGACTCTCCCAGCAGCATTGTGGCTGCTATAAGGCCCATGGAAGGTTTCCCAAGAATAGGGAGTCACAGGGTCTTGGAGCTTTCAGATGTTTAAGCAAAGGCAATGGGTTTGTTTTATTTTACTGGTTTTTGCTCCTTCCCAAACTTGATTCTGAGTTGCATGGTTCTCAATCTTTCCACTACACATAGAATTTAAGGCATTGTGGTTGATTCAGCACCTTTGCATTTCCATCAGAAATACTTGAATTTCCTACAGAAGTACAGACTGTCTCGACTCTAAGCTTCCTTGAGCCATTTGTGTTTCAAAGAGGAAACGATGTCTTCAAGAAGACATCTCCTACTTTAGTTTTGTAACTAAATCTTGTTCAGTGGCTGATTATCAGGGAATAAAATCATCATAATTATGTATGAGGCACAAGACTTCACTAGAATACCAAAAAAAAAAAAAAAAAGAAAAGGAACATGGGAAAAAAGATGCTAAAATAAACATCAACCAAGTTGTAATCTAAAATCAAAGTGAGAACCTGGGTGGTGACTTTGTACTAGAACACCAGCCTAGTATGTACAAGGCCCTGGGTCTGATCTCCAGCACCACAAAAATAAAAGTAATAATAATTAATCAATTACATTAAAGTTAGCACAAGTGAATGTGAGCAAAAAGTCGATTGAGAAAATACCTGACTTCTTCCCCTCAAAAGGTCCGATTTTAACATGTACAAAAGTAAAAGTCTAAGGGTGGATGAATTCCAGCAATGTTTGAGAACCTTGTGGGATTTCTATAGTTCCCCCTGTAGTTTGAAACTCAAAATAGGTACTTATAATGAAAACATGCACAGACTCTTAACTATAACACTGCTAGCAGGCATTGCTATAATAGCAAGACAATTGAGCGGTAATGGGTGAGTAGGAAGAAAATTAAGTAGTTTGCTGAGATACAAAAAAAAAAAAAAAGCTAAGCCAGAACATATTTGGCCTCATGTTCAACTTCAAACACAAAGTCAGTTCATTAGTGTAATTTAACCTTTTCATAAGCCTTTCAATGATAAATTCCATTAATACATTGGAAATGCCAGCTGTTAAGAATAGCCTGTGACTATGAGAGGTATTGAAAAAGGTGGGTTGGGCTATGATCTCCTCCTGCCTCGGTAAAAATATGAGTGGATGGCAGGTTTTTACCTTTTCTGGCTACAGTAAATGTCCTCATTCCACTCAGCCCCAAGCCTCAGGGCAAGCCAGGGTTTGCAACCATTTACTGTAATAATAGCAAGACAATTTAGCAGTAATGGATAAGTAGGGAGCAAATTAAGCCATTTGCTGAGATACAGAAATGAAGCCAGAAAATATTTGGCCTCATGTTAGGCTTCAAATTCATAGTCAATTCATTAGTGTAATTTAGTCCTTGCATAAGCCTTTGAGTGATAAATTCTACTAATACATTTGAAATGCCAGCTGTAAGAATAACTCACTGAGTATTGAGTAAAATTAAAAGATGGGCAAGAATAAATCCTTCATTTTCATCTCATATGGGAAGATTTATGAAAGCCTTTGAGAAGAAGCATCTGTCTGCTAGCTGTAAATTGAGAGTATTAGGGGAAAACATTGGAATATTTTGGTTACATTAGCAAGAGGAATGTATTAAGTCCAATGCTTTTGAGATCTTTCCTTTTGTGGTTTGAAGATTATTCTTTTTTTTTTTTTTTTTTTTTTTTTTTTTTTTTTAATTTTTTATTGTGGGTTGTTCAAAACATTACAAATTTCTTGACATATCATATTCCACACTTTGATTCTAGTGGGTTATGAACTCCCACCTTCACCCCATACACAGATTGCAGATTCACATCAGTTACACATCCATTGATTTACAAATTGCCATACTAGTGTCTGTTGTGCTCCGCTGCCTTTCCCATCATCCACCCTCCCCCCTCCCCACCTCTCCCCTCCCCTCCCCTCCTCTCTCTCTACCCCCTCCACTGTATAACCCTGAGGGTCTCCTTCCATTACCGTGCAATTTACCTTCTCTCTCCCTTTCCCTCCCACCTCTCATCCCTGTTAAATGTTAATCTTCTTCTCCTGTTCTTCGTCCCTACTCTGTTCTTAGTTACTTTCCTTATATCAAAGAAGACATTTGGCATTTGTTTTTTAGGGATTGGCTAGCTTCACTTAGCATAATCTGCTCTAATGCCATCCATTTGCCTGTAAATTCTATGATTTTGTCATTTTTTAATGCGGAGTAATACTCCATTGTGTATAAATGCCACATTTTTTTTATCCATTCGTCTATTGAAGGGCATCTAGGTTGGTTCCACAGTCTTGCTATTGTGAACTGTGCTGCTATGAACATCGATGTAGCAGTGTCCCTGTAGCATGCTCTTTTTAAGTCTTTAGGGAATAGACCAAGAAGGGGAATAGCTGGGTCAAATGGTGGCTCCATTCCCAGCTTTCCAAGAAATCTCCATACTGCTTTCCAAATTGGCTGCACCAATCTGCAGTCCCACCAGCAATGTACAAGTGTACCCTTTTCCCCACATCCTCGCCAGCACTTGTTGTTGTTTGACTTCCTAATGGCTGCCAATCTTACTGGAGTGAGATGGTATCTTAGGGTGGTTTTGATTTGCATTTCTCTGACAGCTAGAGATGTTGAGCATTTTTTCATGTACTTGTTGATTGACTGTATGTCCTCCTCTGTGAAGTGTCTGTTCAGGTCCTTGGCCCATTTGTTGATTGGGTTGTTTGTTCTCTTATTGTCTAATTTTTTGAGTTCTTTGTATACTCTGGATATTAGGGCTCTATCTGAAGTGTGAGGAGTAAAGATTTGTTCCCAGGATGTAGGCTCCCTATTTACCTCTCTTATTGTTTCTTTTGCTGAGAAAAAACTTCTTAGTTTGAGTAAGTCCCATTTGTTGATTCTAGTTATTAACTTTTGTGCTATGGGTGTCCTATTGAGGAATTTGGAGCCCGACCCCACCGACTGTAGATCGTAGCCAACTTTTTCTTCTATCAGACGGCGCGTCTCTGATTTGATATCAAGTTCCTTGATCCATTTTGAATTCACTTTTGTGCATGGCGAGAGAAAGGGATTCAGTTTCATTTTGTTGCATATGGATTTCCAGTTTTCCCAGCACCATTTGTTGAAGATGCTATCCTTCCTCCATTGCATGCTTTTAGCCCCTTTATCAAATATAAGATAGTTGTAGTTTTGTGGATTGGTTTCTGTGTCCTCTATTCTGTACCATTGGTCCACACGCCTGTTTTGGTACCAGTACCATGCTGTTTTTGTTACTATTGCTCTGTAGTATAGTTTGAAGTCTGGTATCGCTATACTGCCTGATTCACACTTCTTGCTTAGCATTGTTTTTGCTATTCTGGGTCTTTTATTTTTCCATATGAATTTCATGATTGCTTTCTCTATTTCTACAAGAAATGCCATTGGGATTTTGATTGGCATTGCATTAAACCTATAGAGAACTTTTGGTAATATCGGCATTTTGATGATGTTAGTTCTGCCTATCCATGAACAGGGTATATTTTTCCATCTTCTAAGATCTTCTTCTATTTCTCTCTTTAGGGTTCTGTAGTTTTCATTGTATAAGTCTTTCACCTCTTTTGTTAGGTTGATTCCCAAGTATTTTATTTTTTTTGAAGATATTTTGAATGGAGTGGTTGTCCTCATTTCCATTTCAGAGGATTTGTCGCTGATATACAGGAATGCCTTTGATTTATGCGTGTTGATTTTAAATCCTGCCACTTTGCTGAATTCATTTATTAGCTCTAATAGTTTCTTTGTAGAGCCTTTTGGGTCTGCTAGATATAGAATCATATCATCTGCAAATAGTGATAATTTAATTTCTTCTTTTCCTATTTTTATGCCTTTAATTTCTTTCGTCTGTCTAATTGCTCTGGCGAAGATTATTCTTGATGAAGAACATGTGAACTTTTTGAATACATATCTTGCTTGGGAACAAAGGCCGCAGCACAAATAATATTAAATGGTTGGTGTTGTGGGGAGTGGTTTCTAAGAAACACAATCGTGTGTGGGATGTTTGTAACTTTTTCTTTCCATATGGATATTGTTTTCTCTATGCTTATGTGTATTCTCTTTCAAGCCCATAGAGACTACAAAGATTTGGAACAGGGATGGAGAATACAACCAACCAATATTTGATGTCCTTAGCAAAAAAAAAAAAAAACATATTCAGCCCATTTCACTAGTTGATTTTTCTCTTTTTGGTATCTTCAAATTGGATAAATTCATAACAAAATAAACAATTCATTAGAAAAAAATGGAACAAAGAAGTGCATTTGCTTAAATACTTATTACTTACAATGTGCTTTGTATAAATTATCTCAGTTCCTCTTAAAAACGTGTAATCGAGACAGAGTGGCATGCACCTCTAATCCCAGCTACTCCGGAGGCTAAGGCAGGAGGTTTGTGAGTGGGGCTAGCCTGGGTAATATAGCAAGACTCCATCCCCCAAAAAGAAAAAAAAATGTGATACATGTTGTATTCCCAACTTACATAAGAGAAATTGCAATTTCAAAGCAATAAAGTAACCTCTAAAGGACAATAGCTAGTCAGGAAAAAAATTGAGATATCAACCTGGGTATGCCTGAGTGCAAGGAGGGAGACTCATGCAGAGGATGTTGGCCGGGAAGAGCCTGGTATGTCCAAAACTGATGGGTGCCAACAGGCTCTGGCAGCATGCTGTGTCTGTATCAGCCAACCCACCACAGTCCTCTGACCCCTTTCTCCTTGTCAATTTGTTGGTTTTGGCCTCAGCTGTGTTCTTAAACTCTTCCTGCTTTGAATTGTCATCTCTGGAGAAATACCCTGGGACTGACTTTTGTCTATCATCAAGTTTGATTTAGGTTTGGAAAAAAAAATGTAGATATGCTCACTGCCCAGTCCAATCTTTGGGCCAGATAATTGAGTCAATACTTGGAGCCCATGTTATACAAGGTAAAGGGCTATACCACTTCTATCCTTGTTCCTGCCCACTGGGTTGCCAGACTTAGTGAATAAAAACATAAAACATTCATTTAAATTCTAATTTCAGATAAACAGCAAACTTTTGGGGGATGGGGGGTAAAAGCTTATCTGGTGCAGCACCTTGGCTGTAGTTATACTGAAATAATATTCACTGTTTACTTAAAATTCAAATTTGATGGGCTTTCTTATATCTGCTCTGATAACCCTGAATTCCATGAAGTAGGAGTGTAGGTTTACAATACAGAATTAACCTTACCTAAAAGAACCCTTGACATTTTGTCCTCTTCTCCTAGAAGGGATTCTCTAGGAAAAGCAGTTTTTTCTTTTTATTTTTATTTAATCTGGGACCTTGAGCCACAATGGAGAGTCTAACATTATGATATTTGAATAGGGACTTGGGCCACCTGTCATTTTCTCATTCTCCAGAGGGGATAGAAACTAAAGATACCAGCTTGGCCTCTGAGGGACTCAGTCAACTATGGATGTTACTGATTCCTGATGCAATTCTGGACACCAATGTTTGGGGAAGGTTTCCTAAAAGAAAATACTCCACACAGACTGTCACACGTCTTTTCCAAGAAGAGTTGTCAGTGACACCACAGAAAGAGGACAACTGCAAGGTCCTCCTTTGGAACACTCCTGGACCGTGCAGGATGCATCTCGTTCCTTGATTCCTTTTAATCTCTATCCTTTCCTATAACACACCAAAATTGTATTAATAGTGAGTTACATATGAGTCCTTCTATAGAATTATCAAAGTTGAGGGTGGTCACAGGAACCCCTGAACTGGCAGTTGGTATTAAAAGTAAATGTGGTATTCTTACCAGGCACAGTGGTGCAGGCCTGAAATCCCAGCAGATCAGGAGGCTGAGGCAGGAGGATCATGAGTTCAAAGCCAGCCTCAGCAACTTAGTAAAACCCTTTCTCTAAGTAAAATACCAAAAAGGGTTGGAAAAATGGCTCAGTGGTTTAGAATCCCTGAGTTCAATCCCTGGTGCACACACATACACACACACACATACACACACACACACACACACAAAGGCAATATTCTGAACTATGCTTTTTCTTGCTTTTCTGGTAGAGGAGCTGCCTTTCCTGAGTTTAGAATTTGGAACATATTCCGTGTGTTGGGGTATTCGTATTCCCTGCCCAAATGTTGCTGTGCATGCTTTCTGAGCCTGTGCAAGCATCTTCCCCAGATTTACTGAAGAGAACCAGGCCACTGATTTGGCACCTAGGGAAGAGGGGTGGTTGTGGTGACTATGGGGGCCAGAGATGTAATTTGTGTGTGTAGATCTGTAGAATTCTTTCACAGGCCTGAAGAGTAGGCAAGTGCCATGGGGACTTCCATTTGTACTTTATGCTCTAGGCCTAATAAAAGAGGGTGAGAGTAGCTTCATCCTCTCTTTCCTTGCATTCTTAGGTAATTTGGGATTGGTCCACCCTTTCCACTTTTCTCTGACTTGGCAAAACAATAACTAGAGACTTCCCCCCACTACCTTACTTAGGTAGGTACATGTATCTCAAAATACATTCTTATTAAGCAAAAAACCAATCTTAGTCTCATCAATCTTAGTCTCATCAATCTTAGTCTCATTTTCAGCTTCTGACTTGGGGATGTCAACTGACCTATATGGAATGTTCTGGATTCTAAGAAGTATGTTATCATAAAATTCACCTCTGGCATAGAAGTTTCTTTGGGGAAGGAGGGAGAGAATATTTCTTATGAAAGTTTACACATTTATAAACTACAAGGTGCATTTTGTTTTCAGAAACTTTAAAATATGATAAACATTGTTAAGACTAAAGAAACTTGATGTATTTAGTATCATCACACCTCTCTGTTGCTAGAGCATTTAATCACATCTCCTCTCCTTTGGTCTCCTTAGATCCTCATTAAAACTCTTGCTACAATATCAAGGTGCACTCAGCTCCCTTAACCTCTTCCACCTTCTTTCTTTCTTCCCTGCACTCCAATTACTGAAATTGGTCTGTGATCTGAGGACTCCACCCCAGTGCAGCCTGATCCTCACTTCTCCCCATTGGCAGGCCTTTGTTTGGCAGAGAGAGGAGTTGTTAGCAGGGCCTACCATGTGTCTGGGATGAGGTTTGGTTTGGGGCAGGGGAAATGAAAGGAAGAAGTGGCTGCTACACAGAGAACAGCTGTGAGGCCTTGTTTCAGATAACCTCCAGGATGATGAGAGGCAGTCTTATGCCTAAAGATAAGAGTGATAAAGAACAGGCCCTTCTGGGCTTTAGTTACCTCCTCTGTAGAGGGGTATTAATGATTTCTACATTATGGGGTTGCTTGATTATTAAATGAAAAAAAAATTTATATATATACATACTTATACAGATAGATAGTATAAATGTGTGTGTTTGGTGTGTGTAAGACTTTGCCTGGTATCTGGTGCTCATTAATTTTACATGTTATATTAAGTTTGAGACTAGTTCAGTTCCTAGCAGAGAAGGCAGTCAATGGCAGCTCTAATTATGATTATTGTCCACTCTTCCTCCAAGGTAGCTCTAAGGCAGAGTCCTTCCCAAGTCATTTAGAGGACAGGGAAAATGCAAAGAGGAATGAGTCAGAAATAATGCAGATAGAGTATTTTAGTATAAACAGAGTCTAGGTATCTTTCTAAGGAAAGGAGAGAAAGCTTCGGATGCTTCTGGCTCTTTTTCTCACACAGGTAGAGATGAAGTCCAGAGAACATCCAATGCCTAGCTCTATGTATAAACCCATGGTTAGAAAAGACAGGAAATTGACAAGTCTTCCTGCTTCTGTTCCACCTCCCCTGCCTTCCCTTGGGGAAGTAACCAAAGTGATCTGAAGCCATAGAAGGGATGCGTCATCTTCAGAGAACAGAAGAGAGGGAGAAGCAGGTGCTACCTGTGACCTGAGAGGAAAGAGGATGTTATGAAAGCAAGGATATCGGGAAGGAAGTGAAAGGGAAGTAGACAGGGCCACTCCCAGGAAGTAAGAAAAGAGGTATCTGCTGGGAGCCATTAGCCAAGTAGGTATGACAATTTCCTTGCCAGCGTACCCCATGTTGCTTAGAGGAAGGACTCGTGGAAATGGACTTGCCTTGGACATTTGCAGTGACATTGCATGTATGTTCGAGAAAGGTGACCTTGCTCAAGGACCAGGGCGGATCCTGGTTTGGGGCAGATCAGGGTTTAGGGCTCTCCTTGGGTTTAGGGGGGTTCCAGGTTTAAGGTTATTCCTGCTGGGAATAGGGCGTATCCTGCTGCCTGAGTTCCCCTTGAGTTCTCACGGGATTCAGACAGTATTTTTGGGGAGACAGAAGCCCAGTGGGGGTGGATTTGGGCAGAGAACGTGGATTTCCCCAGAACGTGTTTGTAGAGTGCCGGTGTGAGTTCGGGAATAAAGAGTTGCTGTTTGAATCTACAAGGTGTGTGGTGGCTCGTGATTTTGTGCCCAGCCAGACTGCGGCAGGTATCCAGGAAGCCATGCAGACTGGGTGTGATGGTTGAGATATGAGGTGTCCACCAAAAGGTCATGTGTGAGCCAACACAAAAAGTTTTAGAGGTGAAATGTTTAGGTTCTGAGAGCCTTAACCTAACCTGTATGTTAATCCACTGATAGGGATTAACTGGACCATAACTGTGAGCAGATAGGGTGTGGCTGGAGGAGGTGGGTCACTGGGATATGTCTTTGGGATTTATATTTTGCCCTCGATGAGCAGAGCTCTCTTTCCACTTCCTGGTGCCATGTTCCCAGTTGCTTTCCTCTGCCATGCCCTTCCGCATGATGTTCTCCCTCCCCGCCAGCCCCATGAAAAAATCTGACTGAAACACCTGGAGATTCTCAGGAGAGTGCCTGAGCTAAAAGCTTCTGTGATTCTCAAGGAAAAGTGTCATCAAACAGAGAAAATCAGAGGAAAGGTGATGGGGGAGGACAGGATGATAATCTGGAATGTTCTTCTGCCATCATGACCATTTCAAAGAGAATCTAGACAAGTCGCCAGTGATGGGCTGCACTGGCTGAATTCTATGACTTTCCATGAAGGAATCCTGGGAATGTAACCACAATTTGTAATAGTATTTCTGTGGGAAAACTGATGTCTGACTCTCACATTTTCTCATTTCCCCACTGGCCAAGAAATGAATTTCTAAAATGCAAACCATGCCCAGAAAGGTGATGGTTAAGGCTGTCCTCCTGAGTAGAGAAAGATGTGTTTGTTTTGCTCCAGACAAAAGCAATTGAGGACTTGGAAGCAGATTAAAGAGGGCTCCACATGAATACTGTATGGAGCAGGCAGGCAGTTGACCCTGGAACATGCAGTGTCCCGGAGAACGTTCCCACATTAAGTTGGATGGAACTCAAAGCACATTTGCTCCAACATTTTCACCTTAGTGGCTCCCTTATTTAGTTCTCTCTATATACTTTTGTTTTATAAGTCTCCCTTCTTCTTTGCACCCACTCACCACTGCTTCCAGGGGAAAAGAAACTGCATCCAGTATAAAGCCATTTGGATTTTTTTCAATTCTGAACTCTTATAGCAAATTGGAATCTACTCAGTCAGGTCTAATTCTTTATGTTTATTCCTCTACAAAATGTAGATTAATGTTTCACAAATTTAAATAATATGTCTTGAAAAATATTGTCAAATTTTTAAGGCCAATGTCTGTCCTATGATTCTGTCCTTCACAGAGCACTGCTCAGTGTAGATTCAAGAACGTCCCTGCAGAGGTATGGTTTGCTCACATGTTCACAGACAGTGATGACTGCTGCCTGATTAATCTTTAACTACTATCACCACCACCACCATCACAACATATAACCCTGTGTCACCACCCAGAATCACACTGCCACTAGAGATTTTGTTCTGCAATTCAGAGTTTATAAGTGATTCCACATACAAAATTTTATTTTATATGCACAACTACATTATCAGGGAGGTATTATTTATTATTCCATTTTGTAGATGATGGTAAAAAATATAAGATGACTCTCCTGTGTAACAGATCTGCAAGTCAGAATTGTTTTAGGTCCTCCCTGAAGGCACATCTTCATGTTTGTGTGAGCATGAAACAATGAGACTGCTTTCAAACACTTTGAAGTGTTGTTCTGATTATATAACAAACCTCCTAAAATTTTAGTGATATAAAAGACAACCATTTTCTTATGCTCCCGATTCTGTTTATTAGGATTTAGGGACAGGGAACAATGGGACTGGCTTGTTTCTGTGACATGATACCTGGAGCTTACCTGGGTGAATCACATTCCTACAACCACATAGCTGGGGCTTTGGTCCTTTTCCCCATGGCATCTGGTATTGTGGCATCTGGGGCTGAAAGTCTGAGATAGTTCTTTCATTAGTATGTGCCTGGCACATAGGCAAGAATGGCTTGAATAGCTAGAAGTGCTCACTGTCACTCTTTCCCCATATGTCCATCTTGGGCTTTTTCAGAGCATCGAGTTTTTAGAGTTGCCAAACTTATTACATGGTGGCTGGCTTCCTCCAAAACAGGGGGTCCCAGCCACAAAGATGGAGTTGCATAAATTACCATGACCTAGAAGTCACACAATCACTTCCATCACATTCTATTGGCTATATTTGGCCAGAGCAGAGCAGTGTGGATGTGTACTATATAGGAGACATCTATGGAGATCAATTATCACAGTTGTTTTAACTGATTATTATCACAAATACGCAATTCCTTTGGTCCTGCTCAAAACATTCCTTGAAAGGAAGAAGAATGTCAACAACAACAAAACAGATCTCTTTTGCAATTGTTAAAGTCAGAATTAATTATCTATAGTTTAAACCTGCAATTGCCCCTTTTCATCACAAGGAGGTATGCTGTGTTAGTAGCTTTTCATTACTGTGATCAAAATACCTGACAAGAACAATTTAGAGGAGGAAAAGTTTATTTTGAGCTCACAGTTTCAGAGGTTCAGGCCATGATCTGATTCCATCACTCTGGGCTTGAAGTGAGGAAGAATATCATAGTGGAAATGTTTGGCAAAGAAAAGTTGTTCAGGTCACAGAAGTCAGGAAGGAATGGGGGGGGGGAGAGAGAGAGAGAGAGAGAGAGAGAGAGAGATTTTTGAAAAGCCAGGTATAAGATATATTCCCCTAAGGCAGACCCCCAGTGACCTACTTCTGTCAGCCATGTGCTGCAGTCCGGCTGCAGCAAAATAACGGGGGGGGGGGGGGGGGGGGGGGGGGGGGTGACTAGGAACTTGTGAAGATTGATACAGCAGGAGTGGGAGCCGTTTATTGTAGGACCAGAGGGGTGTATATACATTACACACAGGTTATCTTAATTAACATAAACTAGATACAGCAGTCAACCAATAAGGAATCTCCACACTCAATGGCTCGCTGGTATTACTTCACAAACCACTCCCTCTGCAAAATGCCAGGCACCATCTTGACTTGTTTACAGACTCTAACATTTCCCCCTTTTGTTTAATTTAAATAATGACCATAGTGGTTTTTACACAAACACCATAAATAATCTGCTACAAGCAAAAGGGGAGGATAAAAAATTCCACAATACCAGAGGTGAGGCAAAGAACCTCACCCCCGCACTGGCACCAATGCCAAATTTGGGGGCCAACAGAGGTGAGGCAAAGAATCTCACCCCCCCCCACTGGTGCATAGGCCTATCCACAAGTATGGCTGTATGCTGGACCGGTAGTCAGTGACGGGTATGATCCAATTGCAGTGGTACCAACCTAATACAGGAGGCTGACGCCTAGAGGTCAGCTCATCCGATGACAGGTAAGGACCATATGTAGCATTGGACAACCTAACAGGCACAGTCCCTAAGCCACATTGCTTGTTGTTTAATTAAACAGAAGGGAGGAGATGCTGAAAGTCATAGCCAAGTAGGAATGATGCATGGCATTTTTGGTTGAAAGGTGAGGCCAGCAAGCCATTGAGATGATAATGATTATGTTAAGATGTGCATTCAATTGGAGATTAGACCCCTGCTGTCTTCCTAGGCCTACTACTTTGGAGCTCTTGTGGGACTCCCAGAGAGTTCCCATTGTTTGGGGAAGTGCGGTAGGAGGGAATTCCAGAGGAGGGATTTCCTGTTGGGGTGTCGTCCTGGGAGGAGCCGCGTTGGGCATTTTTTTCCCAGGAGCCTGTGTGGAGTGTGCTGGTGGAGTTCAGAAATAGTTTGTTCCTGCTTGAGTGGCTCGTGATTTTGTGCCCAGCCAGACTGCGGCAGCCATGTCCTACTTGCCTATAGTTTCTACTTAGTAGTCCATTCAAATTATTAATCCATCAAAAGTGTTAATGCACTGATGAAGTTATAACCCTCATGATCTAGTGATTTCTCTTCTGAACAGTCCTACATTGCCTAACACCTCACATTGGGGAACACCTCACATTCATCCACAACATATGCTTAAATTAATAAGGCAAAAGTATATTTCAATTGGCCTTGAAGATCACAGAAATTACAGAATAAACAAGTTCATGTAGAAAAAGGCAGCAATAGCTTTCATGTAACTTAATTTTATTAAGAAAAATAACAGAATAAATAATTTGAGGGGATTTTTGAAATTTTTTATTTTTATTTTCTGCAGTCTGGTTTTCTTTTTTTCTTCTCCCCAAATTAAAGTATTTAAAAAGTTGACTTGGAGTCCTAGAGAAAATAATGATCTTCAATTTGCTACATGGATATTTATTGAGCAGCTACAAGATGTCAAGCACAGAGATAGACATTGGATGTATCAGAGGGCAAGTCAGATATGGTCTCAGCCCTCATAGAGCTTATTGTGTAGTGAAGGGAACAAAATATGCAAAGAAAATAAAACGTCCCTATTTTTATAAGACCATAAAAGAAAGAATCTGTATCGAGTTAAGTTGGTATTAAATAATGTAAAATACATGTCATGGAAAGCCTTTTTACTTTAAATCTAAACATTTGGAGAATTGTGATAAAGCATACATAATATAAAATTAGCCATTTTAACTTTGCTAAGTTTGTGATTCAGTGGCATTGAATGCATTTGGAATGTTTGCAACAATCATCACTTCCAGGACTTTCTCATCATCCCAAACAGAACTCTCTATTCCATAAAACAATAATTCTCATTTCCTCACTCCTTTAAGCCTCTAGTAATCTCTATTCTACTTTCTATGAATTTGCCTATTCTAGGTATTTCATATAAGAATTGTGCAATATTTGTCATCTTATATCTGGCTTAATTAGTATTCAAGATTGATCAATTTTATAGAATGTTATCAGAATTCCATTATTTTTTGTGACTGAATAATATTGTGTGTGTGTGTGTGTGTGTTTTCATACACATTGCATGATGATTTGAGTGTATTCTCCAAAACCCATGTGATGGAAACTTAATTTCCATTGCAACAATTTTGGGAGGAATTTAGGTCATGAAGGCTCTGCTTACATGAATGGATTAGTGCTGTTTTATAAAAAGAATTTTTAGGAGTGTATTCACCCTCTTCTGTTTTTAGGCCATGTGAAGACATGCTATTTCTCCTCTCCTGAGGTGTACAATGCAGCAGCACCATTTTGAAACCAGAGACTGAAACTGCCAGTACTTGGTCTTGGAGTTTATCATACGTGGAATTTGTTGAGTTTCTTGAATTTGTAGGCTTCATATCTTTTAGCCAATTTAGGAATTTTTGGTCATTATTTCTTCAAATGATCTTTGTTTCTTGTTCTCTGTCTTGTAAATTAAAATACTCCTATAATGTGTCAGGATTGGTCCATTTGATGGTATCTTTCGAGTTCCTTCATTATTTTTCTTTCCATTCCTCAGACTTGTAATGTCCAATTTTCTATCTCCAACTTAGGTAATTATTAGTTCTGCCTGTTCACATTTTATGTTGAATCTCTCTAATGAACTTTCTCACTTCTTACATTTTTCATATCCAGAATTTCTATTTGATTCCTTTTCAAAATCTCTTTTTTGATTTTGTCATTTTGTTTATACTTGTTTCTGTGATTTCATTAGACGTTTGCTCATGTTATAAGCATATTTAAGATGGTTGTTATAAAGTCTTTAGCTAGTAAGCGTGGTTTTTTGTTTTCCTCATGGATGGTTTTTGTTAATTTATTCTGTTTTTGGAATAAGCCACTTGCTCTTGATTTTTCCCAAACTATTTTTGAAAAAAAAAATTATTCCATGTTATGTAGGATCACTCATGTCTCTGTGGTCAGTTAATATTTTGACAGAGATTTGAGTACCAGAAACTCTTCCTGTCTTTACAAATTGGATCTGTGCTTAGAAACCTCTTCAGCACTTAGCTAGGCTTCTTATGAGTCAGCAATAATCTTAAAGTAAATGTTTAAGGTCTTCTTAGTTTTTTTTTTGTTTGTTTGTTTGTTTTTTTTTTTTTGAGCATGCATTTCCTGAATGTGTGTGGCTTTTTAGATTCCTCCATACTCATGAATGCTTTTCAATGTCTTAATTTTCCAAAGAGTCTCACTTCAGTTTTTCTGGACTTAGATGTCCTGTTGTTTGTCTCCACTTGTATTCTTTTGCCTGGATATATGCAGGTAGATAGTCACTTTTCAGTTTTTAAAAGCAATGCCCACTTTTCCTGCCTAAGGTCCAGCTGAATAAAACAGTGATGGTTACCTTGAACCCATATTGTGAATATTTCTCAGAAAAGCTACAGTAGATGTACACAATAATTTAAATTTTGCTCTGCTCCTTCAAGTTTAAAGGTAGGGGACTGTGAAGGAGTACACTGCCTAAAGACCAAAACCTACCATGCCAAAGAGGAAATGGGACAAGGACAAGTAAAAATACCATGAAATTTTCTACCAGTTTGAAGATGTCTTTCTTTCTTTTTTAATTAGATATTGACTTGGTAGCTGTAAACTTTGACTATTTTCCAGAGCTCTGATGAAGTTGGTTCAAACAGTCTCTATTTGGGTTTTTCTCAATGTTCTTTTGGTAATGAGAACACAGAGCTTCCTAGGCACCACTTCATAGACATCACTTGAACAAATCACAGCTCTACTTTTGATGAAGCTATTCTTGCCCACTGCATCTAGACCAGGTATATTCTTAACTACAAAGGTGAATTCCAAAAGTTCAGTCTCAAAACTCACTCCAAAATAAATTCTATAATATTAATAATATGTAGTATTTTGGAATAATAATTCCTCTGATTTACTAACACTTTATTTTAAAAAAAAAAAAGTAGACACATTTGGGGAGCTAAATATGTCTAAACATTACACAATGCATACACATGTTGAAATATCACATGGCACCCCTTTAATATGTACAATTTTATGTTATGTATCAGTTTTAAAAATTAAATATATAAAAATAAATTAATAAAATAAGTGTAAGCCACCATAGCTTATGGGCATTATCATGATCAACATAGTTTGTTTTTAACTTGCTATTAATTACTTCATAATTATACCACACACACCCATATTAACGTGGAAACTAATTTTAAATACATACAATTAATTTCAAAATCAGTGAATTTCAGATGTTTTTCTTCCATTATTATTCGAGTCTCTTAGGTTATATTTCTCTAAATAAATGAAGATGACCTTATTCCATCCTTACTACACTCTGTCTGGATAGAGCCATATTCTTCCCAACTTTTCTGAAGTAATAAAAATAAATGTTCCTGCAATCCACTGTCCTTAAAATTGTATTTGAAAGATCTTTACCAGAATTTTATGTATGTGGACTTAAAAAAAAACTATGGAATTTGATCAAGAAGTTTTCCCTCACTTTGCATTTAATAAAGTATCTTTCTTTCAAGCTATTGTTCAAAGACAAAAAGAAATGGTAAGAAGTGTCAGAGGTCTGGGAAGTGTCCCCCTTTATCTTCTTAGGAAGCTAATTTTCACTGAAGAAGAGAAGGCAAAGATCTAAAGCTATTTATGTTCACAGGGGCACCCCACCAGGCCAGGTGAGACAAAAGCATAGTGAAGGGTAGATTTCTGCAGATTGACTGTGAGGTCAAAAAAGAAGATAAAAATTTTGGCTAGAAGAATATTGTCTCTACTTTCGCACTGTGGAGAATTATGTAGAAATTGATTTCAATACAGAATTCTCTGACATTTTCCCCTATTTTTAACAATGCTGCAAAGTCTAATTCTTGGGGAAGCAGAGTAGGAAAAATACATAATTGTCCTAAATTTCTTTCCCTCACTGGGGCCCTCGAGGTGCTGGTTAATAAAGGGTTCTTCACTTGTGTACCAGCTGGAATCGCTCAGGGCATTTCCAAAGAGTCCACCCACCTCACATTAGTCAGCAGCTTCCTATGAGAGAAACCTTAACTTTACCTCACTGAGGGATTACTCAGCCTTATAAAACACACCATATCCCCCTTCTCAATAGGACATTTAATTAGCCCCCATTGATTCACCAGGCAAAGCAACCAATAAGAATTTTTTGGCTTTTCATTGTGGCCCTAGGTTATCCACCCACTTCTTGGTATTTTGAATTTTTTTTCGTTCAAGCTCTACTCTATGTTTCCACAGTAGAGAGAACAGAAATAAATAAATTCTGCAGGCAACCCAGCAGCACTGTTCAACCAACTGTGAGGTATAAGCTGAACTACCTGCTGGAGAGGTGGAGAGCTAAAGGCGGATCTTTGGCAGAGCAGTGTGTGCAGAGAGCTATATTGGTATCATTGCTCTGGACTGCTTCAGGGAGGCTTCCAGGGAAGCCCTCCTGTTAACCTGAGGTGGCAGCACCTTCCTGCATGCTCCCTAGAGGGTGGTTTTCCTGTTAAGAAGGCTCTATTTTCTATGATTTATAGTCTGAACTAAATTCCAAAGCAAAATTAGGGAAATATGTGCCCATGGGTACACATTGATCTTTGATTTCATTTTACCTGGGCTGTTGGCAATTATCAGACTGATACCTCAATTTTATCATTGAAGGAAAAAAAAATGCACCTCTAAGTCTTCAGTAGTAAAACACAATGTATGACCCAGTTTCTGTAACAAGGTTGAGACACTGGCTGGACCAAATCCTAAAAAGCCTTTTCTCTCCCTCACTGTCAGTGTTTGTTTCTAAATTCATAAACAGTAGGAATTTATTAACTCTCCACCTCTCTGCTAGTAGATTTCTTAAATTATCTCACTTTATATTTGTAATTACTGTGTGTAGTAGATGTGACTAGTCCTTTTCCTAGTCATTTAGTACATAGCAGGATTTCAATAGACACTTGGTGAAAAAGAAAAGCTAAATGGATGAACAATTGCATTTACAAATAGGTAAAACTAAGTGACTTCTTCATAATCAGAACTGGATTGTGTAAACTGAACATTTTATATATTGAGTAAAAAAAATAGTGGTAATGAGGGGCAATTACATGACACTGACCTAAGCCAGTCTGCTCAAACTCCTGGGGATCAATCCTCTATTGAGTGGAGAACACAGGACTGTACAGTATCCAGATGGTGAGGCTGCCCCCACAATGTGGAAGCTCTGTCTGCAGCTTCCTTTTCCTTATGCATGAGAGGGTGAAGTTGCTTGTATAAACCTTTGAGTCAACAATTCTCAAACCATCTAGAGTGTAGTAAGTATGAGACCCAGTTTTTCTACAACAGCTGCCTTCCTTTGCTTAGGTATGTCTTTCTCCCAGAAACTACTAAAGCCCTTGAGCTAAAACTACTTTAGATATTGCCACTCCTGGAAAAAGATGAGAGAAAAATTGCTGGACTCCCATCTGGGACCCTCCAGTGGGTGAGCTCTCCTTTGGTACTACTTATGGGAAGTGATTGTTCCTTAGAATGTAGTTGTCTGTCAACCATTATCTATTTAGATATTCCTACATACCCCTGAAAGCAGGAATGTTCCAGGAGCAGGAAAACCCTCCAAGGACTCCAGCTTGCTCCTCCTTCTCATTTGGCATTCATCTTTGGACAACTGTCCTGCCAGGGAGATCCTAAGGACAAACTTCTTCCTTTCTACCTTACTTAAGACACACTTGTACAGATTTGCACCCACTGAACAAAAGACACCATTTTGAAAGACACCTTGATCAGAGGCATGTGTTATATTTTTTCTCCAGTCTAGTTCTCCAACCTTTAACCTATGTAAAAGAGAGTAAACCAGCATGAAACTCACAGAGCTCAGTGTCTTAAACATACATTTATTTCAATAACATTTTAGTGCCACCTATTGACAGGGCATTGTGTGCTTGCTATGTCCTGGGACATTATGTTAAAAAGAACTTCACAGTCTCTGCCTTCAATAGATGCATAGTCTGCAAGGATACTTGACAAGAGTCAAGAAAATCCAATTGTATTAGGTGTTGCAAAGAAGAGGGGCAGGTTGTTAGGAACATAACTATATCCCAGTACTTCAAGATGTTTAATTCTCTGAGAGTTAGAATTAAGGCCCTAAGATTTCTTCAATCCAGACCTTTATTTTTATTTCCAGATGCCTAATGAAGACATGAAGAGGACTTCAGGACAAATGGTTGTACTTTCTAATACCAGATGGTCAGCAAGATCTGTCAGTCTTTAGCTACACTAGTATTAGAATAGGTCTCATAACTTTCTGAAACTTGTCCACATGAAAATTAGATCCAGGAGTAAAAACATAAAAAGACAAAACTCAGAGTGACCTGATGGTACCAGCTAGATACTACATGACACTTTTATAAATTAGTGATGGAACAATAATGGGAAGCCATGAACATCAGACCAACTTGTGGTTTTTTTTTTTTATTATCTACAAGTCTCTCATTTTTATTACAAAGTTAAAATCTGGCATATAATTTATACAATACCTATTTGATGTCAATGTCTCCCTGCTTTGTTCTCCAAAATGCATGCCAATAAAACAACTGGACCAAAACAACATATAGCAGAAAGAATGGTAGCTTTGAATTTGGACAAATTCTAACTTCACCCCTTAGTAGTTGTGTACCTTTGAGCCTTTGAAGTGGAGAATAACATTACTCAGCACATCAAAGGTCCCAAATCTATTGTATGGGAAGCACCTCCCACCATTAAGCTATTGGACCTACCCTAGGAGCACATGAGAGCTGGTCTGTACCAAGCTGTCCATCTGCATGAATGAGGTAGAGCAGAAAGCATAACCTCACTGGAGGCCACAGCTGCCAAGCCACTTATGATACCCAACTTTTAATGCAGACAAATGCCATGACAGATCAGTTATTAAATATATAAAATATACTATGCTGTATGAATCTTTGTTTCCCATAGCTTTCTCTTGGATTAAGCTGATTCTTGAAACAGGCTGAGAAAGGGTAAACATAGAAGACTAGCACATGGCATTATAAATGGGTGATATGTGATCTGGAGTGTGGGTTAAATCAGAGAATACAGTGTATAGAAATCCCTTCCTCCCTCCCTCCCTCCCTTCTTTCCTTCCTTCCTTCCTCCCTCAGACAGTGGCTGCATACTGTGTTCCAGAGACAGAATTGAGTGATGGGGAATATAAATGAATAAAAATACTTTCCCTGACCCTTAGGAGCTCTAAAATTTTCTTAGATTTATGTCAACCTTGAAAATGGTAGTATTTTCTTGGATTTCTTGGCCTAAATATGAGATTCTTAAAGTGCATAGAAAAATTGAGCAAATTATTAGAGAGAGATTCCTGTATATAAATATGTTCCAGTTTTCATAGGAATTACCCAGCCTTCTTCTAGTTGTGAGTTCTTAACCATAGAATCATAGTCTGCTCCCCTGACTCCTTAGCTTTCCATCTACAAGGTAATTGAAAATAGTTGTTCCCTACACAGGTGATAGTAGCCATCACCATTAGTGCTTATTCCTTGCTATGGCCCAAGTGTTTCTAAATATGTCCCATGGACACTGTAGGAAAGCTTTCTTCATGTTACTTAGGCAATTAAAATCCCAAATGACATTCATTATACAAAACCAAAGAAACAGGATAAAATGCATTTATTGGTTAAGTAAGAATTGAAGTCCCATAGTAACTGAGGTAGTTCTGTGAGCTATACATCTAAACACAGTGCTTTTAGGAAAATCTGTCTCTTTCCTTCATATTCGTCCTGGTGGGTTTCACAGAGAAGGCAAAATTTCCTGACTTTATTTTAATTTCACCTTATAATTACTCATACCAGTTACTTATGTCACCAGCTTGGTTTCCTTCATTTGTGTTTGTGCTGGGTGTTGACAGGATAACAGCTAACACTGTCATTAGATGGTCAGACGCATGAAAAGAAGTAAGACAAAGTGGGTCCTTTCTCATTATAGCCAAGACATTGAAAGTCAAGAGGGAAAGACACTTTAACTTGACCTGCATAAGACTCTGTTTTCTTTTCTGTAAAATGAGATGAGCAGTCCAAATGGTTAACAAGTGCTCTTCAATAGAACTTTCCTCAATGATAAGAGTGCTCTCTATTTGTGCTGCCCAATATGTAGCCACTAGCCCCATGTGGCATTTGACCAGCTAGTATGAATAAGAAATTAAATTTTTAATTTTATTTGATTTAAATTATTTTTAATTTTAATGTAAATAACCACATGTGGCTAGTGGTTACCATACCTAACTGCATCTGAAGCAATCTCTACAGTCCTACACAACTCCCAAATTCTAGGATTTTAGAACTAGCCTATACATAAGGATTGTTAACTCTGGTTTTCTCCATATCAAAGTCCTTAGAGCATCAAACCCATTTTGTGATCTCAAACACTGAAGTTTCCATTCAACTTCTTATTCAGCTGAAAGATGAGTAAAGGTATATATAAACAGAAAAGCTCCCGGGGGAATGAACGACATCTCAACAGGGCTCTTGTCAGGTGAGCATTCCAGCAGACTCCCAGAATATATTACCCTTGTGAACGATTCTCCTGCTATGAATGCTGAACTATCTAAAATATTGCTGGGAGGCCCTTCCTCCCTGTCTTTTTTGAAGCAGGCCATTTCTTCTGGATCATGAGATACACATATCTACAATGGGATTGCCTATGCCAAACAAGAGATCATGAAGATTTAGGAATTACTGGTTAATAGAACAAATAAAGGTAGCCCAGCCATGTATGGCAAGACCCCCCCACAAACCAGAGAATATTAAAGAAACAGGTGAAAATTTCCATATTACAGATTAGATCTATGTAGGCGAACACTTAGTCTAGTTTGCTGTCTGGCAAGTATCAATTTGGAGTTTAGTTCTCTATGCTGAGAGGTTGAGACTTTTTACTAACATTATCATCTCTAGAGCTGCTGAGTTCAGTTCAGCTAGAAAGACCAAAGTAGCAAAATATATGTTGATCCCTGTTTTCATGCTGTCCTAAGTAGCAGACCAGCTTTCTCTAACTCTGCTCCAGTCTCAATACCCATCCTAGGAGGCCACTTTGCTCAAGGTATGGTGCATCACCCTGAAGAAACTATCTACAACACAAACTGGGTTAAGTCTACAAATTGTCAGTTTTTCTTCTTTATACCTTTGTCCTTAAATGACTCAGAAAGCTGGGACAGCACAGCTAAGCAGAAAGAATGGAGGCTTTGGATTGACTCTGTTGAATAACCACCTGAAGACCCCCACTGATGTCAATTTGTCCTCCTCTGAGTTCTGAGAAATGCAGAGAATCATGGGAAACAACATAGCCCATTGTGGTGTGCTTGCTTTATTCAATACCAGGGATGCCAGGTGTAGAGAAGCTTCTGAAGTGGTATCAGGCTGAACAAGTGTTGACTCCCAGCTAGAAACTCCTCTGGGGTTTGCACTTTAAGGAGTCAGTCAAGATTAACTTGGAAGGGGGAGGTTCTCTGTATGTGGACACCCAATCATCTCTCTAAAATTCATTGTATTGTTCCTCTCTCCTTGTGTGGTGGCACCCAAATGGTTTTCTTTCTTTCTTTCCACAAATATTTACAGAGCACCTTCTTCCTGTCAGAAACTATTCCAGGAACTGTTTGGGCTGTGAATCAAACAAATCTCTATGGAAATTTTATTTTGATGCAGAGGGTGAGGGTGTGGGAGAGACAGAGGCAACAAACAAGTAAATAAATGTTTAATATGTTGGGCAGTAGAAAGTGCCAGAGAGAAATTCAGCAAAGTGAGGGTGAAAAGGAATGAAGGGTTGTTATTTTTATAAGGTAGCCAGGGTAAAATTCTTTCTGATAAGAAAACACCAGATGGAAGTAAAGGAATGAACCATTTTATTAGATGAGGAGAAAGTATTTGGAGCAGAGGAAATCCTTAGTATAAAGGAAGCAGAAGGGTGCTTGGTGAGTATGAAAAACTGCCACGAGATGATGTCACCAGAGAGATGTGAGCAAGGAAGGGGGAAGGGAGAAGAAGAAGAAACTGGAGAAGAATGTGCTTGCGTGCTTGCATGCATGTGTGTCAGTGTGTGTGCATGTGGGTTTGTGTACATGTGTATGTGTGCATGCGTGTGTATGTGTGTGTTCAGGGTGAGTATATATAGCCTTACAGGCCATTGCAAAGAATTTGACTTTTACTCTTCGAGAGACTGGAAGCTACTGAGAGAATCTAGACTTGGAATTGGCATGACCTAATTTAAGATTCACTCTGCAACTATGTGGGGACAGAGCCAGAATCAGACTGGAGTAGATGAGCAGGGCAGATGAGCAGCAAAGCATTGTCGCAGTCTGGATCTTTTAGAAAGAGGACCTAAAACAGATGCTGTAGCACTCACCTATAATCCTAGCAAATAAGAAGGCTGAGATAGGAGGGATGCAAGCTGGAGGCCAAAGTGGGCAACTTGGGGAGACTCTGACTTAAAAACTTATGAAAAGGGTTGTGGATGTAGCTCAGTGGTAGAGTGTCCCTGGGTTCAATCTTCATTACTGGGAAAAATGTAAATATGAATATATAAATAAAGGCAGACTTAACAGGATTTATTGGTGAATTGGTTGTGAAGTGTGAGAGAAGATTCAAGGTCTGACCTAGAATTATCTTGGAAGTAATTTCTAACGGCCCCAACCTTGTACATCTTAAATGAAGCAATGACTAGAGGTGGCTGGGAAGAAGGTACCCAGACAGACACCTGAGCCTTTTGACCTCTATTTTAGACAGAAAGGAAGGGAGCATCCATCAAGTAAGCCTTTCTGATCCAGCAAGCCACACAGATTTGGGAGTGAAAAAGACTTTGGTAAAAGGTAGGCTGTCAACCACTTATAATCTTCCTTGAGATGTTTACTCATCCCTGGTCTCCAAGTCTTTATCTTATTAGGATTGTTGAAAGAATTAAATGAGATAAACAGAGCACCAATCAGAGGTTTGGCATTTACTAGGCAGTCAGTATGCCATACCTATAAAAGCTAATTTTTTATTATTTCATATTACAAAAGTAAACAACTAATAAAATCTGAGCAATGAATGCTTTTGTTTTTATATTGGTATCTGTTTATGTTCATAAGAGGCTTAGTTTCACTCTCCTCTCTCTGAGTCTCTGGGGACTGGGAGTTGGAGGAGGTGGAGTGGGGAGTGGTACCCACCAGAACAAGCGATAACTCTCAGATAACACCATTTGTTCTTTTCCTTCACGTTGGTGCAGCTGCAGCCTGGGAGTTCACATCAGAGTCTATCATAAAGTGGCTTTATTAAAAATAATAATAATAAAAAAAGGATCCAGGTTAATTCCAGCTATTGACCCTGTGGGCAGCACTTATATGGGCAAAAGGGGATTCTTTCCAATGCTGGTATTGATTTCCATGTATAACTCCCTCCTCACTGAGTCTTCTCTTCATTGCAGCCAGCATAAAAGTAATCATTCTCTTTATGATCACTCCTTCAAGTCAGCCCCCAAGCCATTTGTAAAAGAAAGAAAAACAGCCAGGAAGGAGAGCCCTGCAGCATAGTGAGGTATCTTCTAGTGTAAGCAGTGCTCTGAGTTAGCTCCAGACCCCAAACCTAAGTGCCCTGAAAACACATGAGATGTGGCAAGAGCAGAAGTGAGCAGAATTCTGAAAAATCCATTGAAGGTGTGTTATGGGGAATGGATTGTTGTGTAACTAAAGGAAGCTTGAAATGGAATCAATGGAATGCTTTCTGTCTCACACACACAGAATCACACACATACATATCAGATTGATCCACTTTTCCTTTCTTTGAATCTATCTCATACCACACAGGGCCTTGCGCTCATGTGTGCTATGATTCAGGCTCTGTCCCCCCAATAGCTGCAGAGTGAATCTTAAATTAGGTCATGCCAATTCCAAGTCTGGACTCTCTCAGCAGCTTCCAGTCTCTCGAACTCCTCAAACTCACTCCTCCACTCCTTCTTTTATAAATTCTGCTGTGCCCTGGGTTTGATTCTCAGCACCACTCTATGTCCAAATTCATCTCAAAACCTTATTCCCTCAGCTAGCACCTACTACTAGTGAAACCTTGAGTATGAGGATGTTCATTCCACTTCCACAGCCAGATATACCCTGTGGGAATATCCAGGCCCCTGAAGGTGACTCATAGCCATAAGGAATTTGTGGTTCTGGGATGGTCAAGAATTATCTAGAATTATGCTATAATACAGTAGCCACACCACAGGGGCCATTGAACACTTGAAATGTGGCTAGAATTAAGATGTGTTGTGAGTGAAAAGTACACATTGGAACTTGAAGACATATTACCAAGAGAAAGAACATAAAATAACAATTTGCATGTTGATTATATTTTTAAGTAATAACATGTTGGATATACAGTTGTTCCTCAGTATTCATGAGTTTATATCTGTGGATTCAACAAACAGTGGATCAAAAATATTCAGGGAAACAATTGGCCTCTGGACTGAACATGTATAGACCTTTCTTGTTATTCTCTAAACAATGCAGTATAACAACTATTTACACAGCATCACATTGTATTAGGTACTATGAAAATAATCTAGATCATGAAAATCAAAAGGATATTAGTAGAATAGAGGAAAGGAACTTGGAAAAGGGAGGAGAGGTTGACAAGGAGAAATACAGGGGAATGATATTGGCCAAATTCTATTGTTATATCGTGTGCATGTATGGATATGTAACAACAAAATCCCACCATTATGTACAATTATAATGCACCAATACAAATGGAAAATATTTTTTAAAAATAAAAGTAATCTAGAGATCATTGAAAGTATATGAGATGATGTGCTCAGGTTATAGGCAATTACTGCACCATTTTATATAAGACTTAAGCATCAGGGATTTGGGTATTCACAGGTGGTTCCTGCAAACTGCCCTCCATGGATACCAAGCATAACTGTATAATTAAACTTAATTTGTGTGTGTGTGTGTGTGTGTGTTTTAACATAGTTACAGGAAATTTAACTCACATTACATTTCTATTGGACAGAGCTGTACTAGATCAGTGGTTCTCAAAATGTGGTGCCAGAACCAGTAGCATCAACATCTTTGAAGGAAATGGAAAAGTGTTAGAAATGCGAATTCTCTCAGGTCCCACCCCAGACATAGTAAATCAGCAGCTGTGAGTCCAGCAATCAGTGTGTGAATCAATAGAATCACCTCCAGGTGATTGTGATGAGAATCACTAGCCTGGAAGAGAAAGGAGGCATTTTCCTTTTCCCTTGGCACCACACCCCTTATACCTGCAGGGAAGGGCCAAGGGCCAGACCCTCTGAAGACTCAGAGGCCCTGCCGCACCCCACACCAAGGGCAGAGCTGCCCTTGGCCCTTCCCTTAGTGCCTGCCTGGAGCTGTTCTCCTGCCTACCAGGAGATGTATTTATTCAACGGGTTCAGTCATCTTGCTAAATAAAATCACTTGCTTAGGCTGGCAAATATTGACTCAAGCTGTTACGCTTTTATGTATTTCAGCAGCTCCCAATGTTGGAGAGCTCAGCAAGCAAACAAGAACAGGTACAGGAAGTTATTGTGGTGTTTGGGGCCCTTGTTTGTTTTTGTGCTGCTGATGCCTGTTGCTTAATGTGTAAGGCTGGTTACTAATGACCTTGTAAAAGAGCGCTCTGAAGTTGGTAAGGCCAAAGGCTTTAATAGAATACAAATGCATGTTACATTTCCACTTGAGGAGTTTATTTTAATTGTGTTTTGAAATATACTGTACCCTAAAGGCCTCTCTTTACCCAGCAATGTACATCCTCAAAATAAAACCCTACAAAGAATGGAATGCATAATGGGGTGCCTAATAATGGGCAGTTTGAATTTAATTTGAAGGAGGGCTATTGCTATCCTTCTGCATAAATTTAAATAGGTCTCTGCAGCTGGGAGGGAGGAATTAAGGGCTGCCTCATGAAAGGCCTTATGGAGCTGTGCATTCACCATTCATGGTTTCAAACAATAGGAAAGTGGTGGAAATTCTTCATAAGCTTTTGCATTTTCTTTAGCTTCTTGGCACAATCCTAATGATGGGGAAAATAATCTTTAAAAAAAATTCTGATTCTAAATGGAGTGTTGGAGACCATGTTCGGAAGTATGATAAGAAAGCTTTGGCATGCACAGGGTTGGACAATGGATGGGACAGGCATGGTAGAAGAGTCTGTAGCAGCTGGAGAATTTGAGGAAAGACAAGATGTGCAGGGAGAGGAAAGCCAGGATCCTCAAACTCACTCCTTTACTCCTTCTTTTATAAATTCTGCTCTGCTCATTCTTTCATATCATTTTCTCTTTTCTTCCTTATCTTTTTTCATTCTTGATGATTTCTTCTTCCTTTCTGCCCCTTCCTTCATCCTTTTTTAATTTTTTTTTTTTTGCCTTCTGGAACAATGTGAAGACAGAGAATCACTTAAAGGAAAAAGGGAGGGAATTAGCCTCCTAAATAAATCATGCTCACATATCCTCCCCTCCCTCACACACTTGTACTTGCAAACACATCTTTACATAACACATATAGTCCCAACAAAGGTACATAAACATATGTATGTGTATGTCAAATGTGTGAGAAATTCTTCAGATGTCAATCTATGGAAAAATAAAAATGAACATTTTTCCAAAATGACACTGACATTGAAAAAGATTTGGTGTTTGGGGGTCTCCTGTTTAAAGTGATCATGTGGGGCTAACCACATCAGGGAATGCTGGGCACTGGCTAGGCAGTACATAAATATCACAGCATTGCTGTTTCTGGGGTGAGAACCAGTCATTTGAAGACATCCTGTTGTTCAACCATCCATTTTACTTGTTCTCTGTCAACACCTTAATGATGTGGTCAAAGCATCAAAATCATAATTAACCTGGTACTTATTTTCATTAAGCCATTCTTTCAATTGTAGATAACTTACACAAAATCTAATCCTTAGTGAACTAATGTTGAAAGCTCTTAGTGTCCATTTATCGCTTTCTTTTTCTGAGTCTGTCTTCCTTGACAATTCAAATGAAACCTAGTGATGAAACAAAGTCATTTCAGTTCACTGACCAGCTAATCTGTTGCTTGGGGATGACCCATGATTTCATTACTGAGAGTTCATTCTTGTACCAAAGCTTCAGATAAAGACTTGGTTCCAAGCCACTGCCCTATTGATTTCCCCCTGACTTTAGATATCAGTCTGTGCTTTCTCACGGCATAATTTTGGAGGGTCCTGGGAATCTAGGACCCAGATAAATTAAACTCTGTGATGCTGAGCTGAGCATTTTGGGCTTTATTCAATTCCTCTCTGGGGTGGAATCATACTTTTTTTTAGTGTGACAATTCTTTAATGCCAGATCTTTTTTCTGACAATTCTTTAACCCCAGATCCTTCTATCAAAACAAAACACCAAGTATGATGGTGAGACTCTTAAATAGATTTTGATGCAGGCATTTTGCCTTATGAGTGATAGTTATAGATAAGAAAATAATATTTGCTAAAATTGATTCAGTCATAAAGGTAAGCCAAGAACCATATCCATACAATGTTACGCTGTTAGATCCAGTTTCTTCAAAGTGTCATCTTGGCTATAAACCCATCAGTCCATTCTAATTTGAATGGACTAACTGGATGGTAAGTATATGCAAGGGGCTAAAGGAAGTGGGTCACTGGTTTTGTGCCCTGAAACAGTTCACCTCCCCCTTTCCCTCTTTGCTTCCTTGTTACCATGAATGGAGCAATACTCCTCCACTGCATCCTTCCAACATGATGTTCTGCCTCACCTTGAGTTTAGAGGAATAGAGTCAACACACAGTGGCCTGAACCTCTGAAACCATGATCTCAAAACCTTTTCCTCCTCTAAAACAAAAACAAACTGCCATCCTAAAGTTTGTTAAATGTGTGCATTCATAGGCCCTGTCCTGAGTTACTAAGAATCTCCAAGAAGGAGTCAACAAATTGTGGGCTCAGATCTAGGACTAGATATGGAAACTAATATTTTGTTCCTGTTATCTTTTCTTTCCCCCTAGAGTTAGTTTTTACTCTAAGTAGATGGACTTTAGTTTATGTCATTTGAGTACAAAATCATATACTTTCATTGTAAAAATGTTCAGATTAAAAGTTTAAATAATAAGTTAAAACCCATCAATCATCTCACTACTTAAAGATAGTGATCAATGCCATCATATATATACATTGTGTATTAAAATAAACAAAACCATTCTGTGAACATCGCTGCTGCCTTCATAGAGCTACAAAATTAATGTCATGAGGGAAGCTGGAGATGGTATGTGTCCTACTCCCTCACTTATATTTAAAAACTAGGTAATAAGATACCTGACAAAGGTCCAGACAATGACCCCAGGTAAATAAACCTAAAAACACCCCTATCAGTCTCTCCATCACATTGTGAATGAAGCTTCAGATTAGCTATGTAAAATGCTAGTGGCTTAGGACAAAACTCTATATAGTTTAAAATTTCAATAAAGCCTAAATAGTGTGGGCAACTAATAAGGCTCATAGCTTTCTCTTGGGGAAGAAAAGAAATAGGTAATGGAGGATAGTGTATGAGACCCACTAAAATTATTTTTCCATCTTCAATGAAGTAGTCTACATAATAACAACCATCTATTAGTCAGTTAGTACTATGAAATATATAATAGAAAGGCAACTTTTTCATCCTTCTATTTGATGTTTTCACATATATTGTCTGAGCATCTATTTTGAGCCAGGCACTACTCCTATAGGACTAGTGTCTTGGTGTTATGGTTTAGAACTTTAATGTCCCCCACAAAACCCATGTGTTGGAAGCATGATCCCTGATTCAGCAAGGCTCAGAGGTGGGGCTTTACCACAGTGATTTGATTGTGAAGGCTGTAATCTCATAGGTGAATTAATCCATTTGATAGGTTCATTTTGTGAACGGACCACAGGGTGATATCTGTGGCTAGAGGAAATAGGTCCCGGGGCATGCCCTTGGGGACTATATTTTGACCCCAGCTTCTTTCCGTCTCTTCTTTCTCTCTCTCTCTCTCTCTCTCTCTCTCTCTCTCTCTCTCTCTCTCTCTCCCTCTCTCTCTCTCTCTCTCTCTTCCTCCCTCCCTCCTTCCTGGCTGCCATGAGCTCAGAAGCTTTCTTTGGCCACACGCTTCTACCATGATGTTCTGTCTTCCCTCAGGCCCAGAGTAATGAAGTCAGCTGACCATGGACTAAACCTCTGAAACTTTTCTGCCTAGAAGTTATTTTTGTCAGGTATAATAGTCACAGTGATGAAAAGCTGATAAGATTTTGTAACATGTAAAATGTACACATTTAGGTGTATCAGTTGACTAAACTTTTACCTTCCTCAAAAATAATCTTAACTTGAGGTGTTCTATGAGGAGCTAGGTTTTTTGAAGCTAAGAAATTATGTGCATCCTCCTTCAAATTTAACTGCATACACTGCATATCATCAAATGAACTTAATGAGAATATTCCATCTCTAGAGCTGCTCAATATTTGGAGATTAGCTTTTAATGAAATATTTTGTTGTCATTGTCCAAATAATCAATGACCTTTCCAATGGTAACCATGTATAAATGCAGGGAAGGAAATCAGTATATTTTTTGAAGGAGAAAAAGGGGTTGGGGGAGAGAGGGAGAGAAAGGCAAGCAGCAAATAAAAGAACAGGAGGGTAGGAAACATTCAACAAAGGGAATTATAAAAATGAAGATCAGTACATGTGTCTTCTAGGAAATCACTTGGTGCTCCTCATAGTAAGGGCATCTAATGCCAGGAAGTGACTTTCAGGGAAAGAGTTTCCCAGAAATGCAACAATCACACAAAAACTTAAAAAGAAAACTTTAAAAGCAGATATTTTCCAGATTATCAGACTCTGTGCCCTCATTTTATTGATGAGTAAAGGGAGGCTCAGAGATGTTACATGCTTCCTCACAAACTAGAACCTGGGTATTCTATTTTGCTCTTTCTACCATTATTTTGCCTATACAGCTTCAGAATGCATGTTCACACTGCTCCTCTTTAGTCAGGACTAACATTATCTTATAACTATGCCCTACCATTACTATAAACAGCCAACCATTATATGGTAGTGATAGTCATGATATCACCTTTTGGTTAGGGTATTTAGTGAAAAATAAATAACATACTCTCCATACATATGGGAAGTTCATTAAATTGAGGCTTGAGAATACAGCAAAATTTGTGGGTGATGTAAAGGGTGGGTATAAGGGAATGTGGGGCTGGGGAAGGTGGGAACATTCTGGAAAGGACAGCTACAGAAGTGCCTTTGACAGAAACTATGGTCAATGTGAGCTTAAAGCAAAAATTGATTGTTAATTTTTTAAAAAAATTTTCATACATCTTGCCTTTCTTCCTTACAATAGAACCTAAGTTTGGGAATCTAACTTTTTTCTCAGTTCATAATGTATTGTTAGGACAAGGCAAGGAAAATGGTTTCTAAATATGATATTCCACTAGGAAATGTCTAGACGGCTGTTTTTGCTCTTTTCCTCTTCTCCTTTCCAATCATGCAGGCCCTGAATGTGAGAAAGACTTAAGGCCTTCAAACAATAGGCCAAATAAATGTCTTTCACATTCTGGAAGGAGGAAAAAATGGGTCTCAAGGGCTCAGTAAACCGACTTTAAGTTGTCCTGGAATAGCCACAGTTCTTTTCATCCTCTAGACTCCTCACCGTCCTTGCAGAGTTGTTTCCCTGGCCTTGAAAACATGCTCTGTGACATTGTGGGGCTCTTATGTTTTATGGTGAATTACTGTATCCAATGCAAACCTCCTCCAGAGCTCAGGGAGATCCCAGCAGCAAGGAATATGGAATTGTTCAAATCAGGACTAGATGGGGACTTTGAAGATAGAGTAAACTGTATTTTCTTGTTGACAAAATACTCTGAAGCTTTTGTTGTACATTTCCATAAAAGACTTCCCAGGCACAAATCAATATGGCAGCACCAACTCCACAAGAATAAGAAACGATAAGTATAGTTTTCAGCACCCCATAACCACTCATTACATTTATTTCCCAGTTTTCTTTGTTATTCCTTTCCTGTTCAAATCCGAGCCAGCACATTTTTGGCTTCCCAGCGGAAGCAGGAGGCACTGCCAATCAGCAGGAAATATAATACAGATAAGATTCATATAAACTCTTTGAACTGGTAAAATAGCTGGATGGGAAATGGATGTTAAATTGTTTACATTTGGCACGAGAAGAAAACATTCCATTTTTAAATTCAAAGCCTCTGCACCTTTGTAAATGAAAACAAATCACATGGGTCATGTAGTGTTCCACTCTGTAAAAGCCATCAGGAGATGGATAAAAGCTTTTGTAAATCACTAACTTTATCTGGGACTTGCTCAAAAGAGTCAGTCCCCAGATTAAAATGATGTAGCCCTTGTCCCAAGTCTTTAGAAAAACTGCACATCAACAATTGGCTTCCAGAATACTCTGAGGAGTGCTCTACAAACAGTGGCAAGTGGCTTGCAGGGGGTTCAGAAAACTTTAAGAAAAATGCCTATGAATTCTTAGTATTCAACTTAGATCTTTCAAAAACCTTATGAAGGTGAGAGAGCATGAAGGATTAAAAGTTATGGTCTGAAGACAGCATTGTGAAAGAGCTTTCATCTTGGCAAACATTGGTGCAGCAAGCTAAGTTCAAGTGATAAAATTGGTTTGTGAAAATAAAAAGTAATTTTTAAAAATGGTCTGTGAATTCCATGAAATAACCAAGTAGCTTATCCCACAGGATGATAAATTCCCATATTGTCTAAATGTTCACCTATCTTGGCTAGTTGCTCTTATTTCATGAAACATAGTCTAAACTCTAAATGATGTAAAAATTGCTCAGAATGTGTTTAAAGTTAAGTAAAATTAATTATCCAGCTGAATTAGAAACAGCTGGCTGGGTAGTAAGCCCTCTGCCATAGGTGGGATATAGAGCCTGGCATACCTTATCACAGTGGCCCCTCATGAAATCAATCTAAGTTATTGTGTCATAATCAAATATATCATAGAGTCAACCACATGGACCAATGAAAGGGGACAGCAGTATCATGGTTGTTGCAATTACATATCAGCCTGCATTGCACATGGAAAAACCATCTGGTTTTTGATTATTAGAACTATGCAGGCTTCAGAATGAGGCAGATAGGAGGATTCTGTGCAACTCTGCATCCTTTTGGATGTGACCCTTAGAAACTCTTCTGGGAGGGGTTTCTTCCTTTCATTCATTCCATAGGGAAAATCCTGACCTGCCATCAGGAATGTAAAATGAAATCAAATGAAGATAGCTCTCTTCATGCACGTTGACATCTCATTTATATCCAAGCAATTTCATGATTTGTGAATCAGGAGATATTTTCCTTAAAACTCTGGCATAGGTCCAGGTTCCTGAGATTTCAAAATGGTGGAGCTAACACAGGCAGGGGAGAGGAATAAGAACACTGAAGAGCTTCCTTTGTAGACATTCTCCTTCTAGGCTGGATCTGAGTTCTCATTTTCGGAAGATGATTCATTGGAAAGATGGTGCCCAGTTCCCCAGGCTCTACTTGGTTTTGTAGTTACTCCAAAATGGAAGTTTCAGACCAGACACTTGTCTCTGCCTGCCACCTATTGATTTTCTTTTAGCCAGCACCTCACAGATTTCAAGCAAGTATTTAACAGAAGCAAAGTCAAGGACTCAGGACATAGCTTACTCTCCGGCATTCTGAGTGTTGCTAAAAAGACACTTTGGAATCAGTAAACTTAACATGGAAATTCCTTTTTTTTTTCTATGCCTGTGAATGCATAGAAAGTGAGAATCATTTTCTTTCAAGTGTTCTTTGTCACCTTCAGGTTTTCTAATACTACCAAAGAGTAGTGCTATCTGTTGCTGTCATAAGGAAAAAAATTATCAAGCCAAGCATTGCATTAAAAGAACAATAATATGAATGCCTAAATTAGACAGCACCAATAGGACATCATTTTAAATATTCACAGAAGTTATAATATACTCCTAAACTAACACTTTTGTTCAATACTTGAACAAATTTTATACCTGAATTGAGTACAACCTCTTATTAGTGCCAGTTATTTGTATGCACAGCACATGAACAAAAGTAATAAACAAAGTGAACTTCTGCTATTGAAATTTGACACAAAGGAATCACCCGATATGTTGGGGAGATGTAGATGCTCTAAACAGCTTATTTTTGCACTGACGAACAAATGAAACCATACTTCCATCAAGGCTTGGAAGAAATAAAGCAATAAAAACAAGAATCATGGAAATAAGGATTTGGGGCTTAGCAAATATCAGCCTGCAAAATGTTGATAATGTGGTTGGGTAAATGGATAAAGTAGATCCCACCCAGAATTTGCAGAGGGCTCACTCAGGAGGAATAGCAACACGTAAACACTTGGGATTTTAATTAAACTATTAAAAACAAAACCCAGGTGTCAGTTTGAAAATTCATTAACAATAATGCATTTGGGATCCCCAGTGTTAATGTAATCAAACCCAATATTGGGAAATGGTGACTCATGGAGGGTCCAAACAATATGCAGTAAACTCTTTTCTTACCCAGTTATTTTATTGAAAGAGAGGCTGTTTTCCAGTGATAGACATTTAGAACATTTGGTGATGGAATGAACAGAAAATTATCACAGCATAACTGTACTAATGATACTTGGCATTGAGTTTAATAAAGGTGACTGGGTAACAGGTGTTTTTCTGATGAGGTGATGGCTTCTACAAATCAGACAAAATGTGCTGAGGTTGGCTTTGTAGGCTTTTCCTGGTAATTTGAGTTTATAGCCAGAATTAGAGCAATAGCCCTTTATAAATTTGATCTGATTTGAATCTTGCTGTATGATGTTGCTTCTGAAGTTTGTTATCAGAGTCTTTTCTTCTTTAAAGTTCATCCCTCCAGGATAGCCATTGACTGTCTTAGTTTAGAATCCATCAGAAGCAGACCCTGAGGCAAGGATATGAAAACAAGTAGAGAATTTGAAAGGCAGTCTCAGATAGGTTAGACAGATTTTATAAAGAAAAATGTAAAAGTTCAGATATACTTTCAGATAAACTAAAAATAAATTAGTGTAAGTTACAGTCTATACGATATATCAGACATGTAATAAAAATAATAATTTGTTATTTATGTAAAATTAAAATTTAGTTGGGCATTCTGCATCTTAACTGACAATCCCAATTCTAGGAAGCTAAGAGAATGGGGGTGAGGCAGACAAGGGAAGGAGACCAGTGCAGGGTGAATTAATGAACAAGTTACTGCTGTAACAACTGTAGCCTTTGGGGACTTTAGAAAACTGAACAGAACATTTGTCCTATCTTGGGACAAAGAAAGTTGAGAACATGTATCCACTCTCTCCTTCCACCATTTGTTAATTGCTAAGCCTGCCGGTGTGAGCCTTCCCATCCATTCTGTTTGCCCCACGTAAGGTAAGGCAGGGGCAGGGAGCACATTCCTGCAGTCACAAAAAAACTCCAGGCAGTTTCAGTGCTTATTGGTACTTGCCTATCAGTAGATGTGGGCAAAACCCTAACAATTCCTTGTTTGAAGACTTTGAGTAAGTTATGTTACTCCATTTTGTCTAAAGTCTCAATTCTTCACACTTCTTGCTAGAGGCTCTCTTTTTAGGATGGTGAGTCACTGATATCTTCACTAGGAGAATCTGCTCATTTTCCTAGATTAGGGAAGAGATTTGAGATTGGTGTTTACTTGGTTCCCTAGACTATCATTTCTTCAGTATCTTTTTACAAATTTGCATTTCATCCCTCTTGTCAGTTTATTAGCAAGCCTAGCACATTGTTCATAGTTCCACCCTGACTCACACACTAAATTCCTCCTGGGCAACACCTGTGTGGATGACTCCCCTGATACCCAGAGAGACCTTTGCCTCTACTTCACTCCAGCCATCTGTCCTCTTAGACACAGCCCACATTGTCATCATGTGGAACTGTTCCTCTACCAACAGTAAATTTCATGCAGCACCCCCCCAATTTTACTGTTTCCTGATTAGTCACTCTAAAGACTTATTCTTTGCCCCACTGAGACTTCTAATACCTTGAACCCTGCTGTTAGCCACACCCAGGCTTCACTGCTTTTTCCACCCAAGAGTGACAACACGGTTTACATCGTCAAACTGACTCTTGTGATTTTTCTAACCCTCAATTCTAATGCCTCACCCTCAGCCATTCATCTTTCCATCTCCTCTGGGTCTTTGCTTAGGCAATTAAGTCCTTCCAAACAGCATCAGAACTCTTGAAAATTGTGACTCTAAAAATTTGTGATCTTTACTCTTAACATCTTAATCCTCAGTACCTCTTGCAATCATATATTTCCTGAATGTGCTCTCCCTGGCCCCAGACCCTGTATTTCCAACAACTATGTCAAATTTTTTTTTTTTTACTTTCCTCTAATTTCCCTCACTCAATCCTCCCTATCTGTACTCTCCCTCCTCAACTCTACTTCCTCACTCTTAGGATATAATTTTACCCTTCGCCTCCTGTTTCACAAAGAAATAGGAGCCATTGGGATGAAAATTTTCAGATTGTTGCCACTTAAATCTCAAATTTTCCACACTTACCTTTTTATAATTTTTTCTTGTCAAATACAAATGGAAGCAGGATTTCTACTTCTTTTTATAACTAAACCCTTGATAAATGGCATGGAATCCATTAACACCCATCTTTCCTGGGATCTCAATTACACCTTTTTACTTTTCTGAAACCTCTTCTTATTTACTAGCCTATATCCATCAACTTTTTTCGGGGGTGGATTGGGGGGTATTCTTTGGCCAGTATTTCTCAAATACAGTTTCTGCCTCTGCTAACCAAATGCAATGGCCTTTATCTATAGTCACCAATGAAATCTTAGGTAGTACATAAAGTATGTACTTTTCAGTGTTATCGTACTTGAATTCTCTGAGATATTTGAATGGCTGATCACCTCCTACTTCTTGAACTATTCACTTCCCTTGACTGTCTTGAGCCTCTTTAGCTGTACTTTCTCAATAATCCAGGGTTTCCTAAATCTGTACTTTCCCTTTAATTCTCAATCCTAGACACTTTCTCAGCTTGTATTTTCCTTTCCTAGATATCTTCCATGGTTTTAATTCTTATCTATCAAAATACTCTTCCAAGATTGTAATTATTTAATAGATTGATAACTTTTAGTTCTTCTCTGAAAGAATTTTTCATTTGTCCATATCTCAAGGACAATCCCAAATTAGTATACCCCAAATAGATTAATCATCTGTCCTCTAGCCCTGTCTTTCCTCCTACATTATTTGCACAATGAAAAATCACTACCTTCCACCTAACTGCCCTGTAATATTTGGGTCCCATCTTTAACTAATCTTTCTTCCTCCTTCTCCTTCCCCATCTTATTGTTTTTGTTAGCCAGATTTTTGGTGATGTGACAAATATCTGTTGAAACCAACTTAGAGGAGGAAAAAAATAATTGTTCTTATATAGTTTTAGTCCAGGTCACCTGGCTCTGAGGCAGAAACATCATGGTGACAAGACATGGCAGAGGAAAGCTGCTCAGCTCATGGTAGCTAAGAAGCAGAAAGAGACTCAGAGAAAGAGACTGGAGACTAGAAATATCCCTCTAAGGCATTCCCCCAGAGACCTACTTCTTCCAACTAGGCCCCATCTCCTATGGTTTCCATCACTTCCCTCTAATGTCATACAATTATTAATACACCAATGGATAGATCCTCTGATGAAGTCAGCAGCACCTTCATGATCCAATGACTCCTCCAAAGTTCTACTTCTGAACGTTGCTGCATTCATGCCTTAAACACATGAGTCTTTGGGGGTCATTCCAACCCCAAACCAAAACATCATTAAATATTATTATCTCCTATCAATTTAGATTATGAATATCACTTAAAGTTTGCATAGTTTGTCAACACAATTGCTTTAGTTATAGTCCAACCTTATCACTAAAATGCTTCCCTTCCTGTGGTCTTGATCCCCTGTAACAGTGGTCCACATTATGCTTTGAATGTAGCCCTTGATGCTCTGCCACTGCAACTTATTTTTGAAATGGATATGTTTCTTTCTCTTCCTCTATCTCTGCTTCTCCCTAACATATCCCCCCTAATATTGGGGAAAACCAGACCTTTCTTCCCCATTTTAGACAGATTTATCTGTTCTTGAGCACACACCCACCCTAAAAACAAAGTAATTCAGACTTTGGGGATGGCACCAGAAGATCTCAGAGATGACTATCTCCCAAATTAATACGTAAATTACAACTCCAACCGAGAACACATGGAATGTAGCCTTTGAATCCCCTCTTTAGAAGGCTCCTGTTCCTGCTGATGGGCAGAATCATAGCCTCTGGGACAGGTGTCCCCTGTGTTTCTTCCACACAGGCCAACCATTTCCTCTTGTTGGTCCCACTGCTTGCATCAATCTCTGTCCATCACCCCTTCCAGTTGCTTTGTTCATTTTCTTTGGGAAGCTCTGTCTATGGTTCTCTGTTCCCACACTGACCACTTTATGAGTTAGGGATCCCATGGCCCCCATACCCTTATATAAACTTCTAGCCTTGCCCTAAGTTTACTGTAACAAGAAAGTCACCTACCACCTCTAGCCATAAAACCTAGGACAAAAGAACTAACAGGTCTAATTGGTTCATAGTTGTCTCCATCAGAACTCAGTAAGTATTCTAAAAGTGTCTGTTGAATAAGTGAGTAAAAATGAACTAAAATGAATTAGCTTTGTATAAGATTCCTGTGCTCCTTAAAGACAGACATTTTTGTTTTCAAGCATTGGATTTCAGTAAGGATCACTGAGTCTCAGAGATCATGAATACCATAGGTAATCTTTTTAAAGTGACAGTGAAATGAATGTTTAATTCATTGAGTTTAGTCAATAAGATGGCCAATTAACAAAAACTGGCCCTGTTTATTTGATACATTTGAAAGGTAAATTCTATATAAATGAAGAGATCCTACAGCATTATATAAACTCCATCTGTGTTAATGCTTAGGGGGAATTTTCAGCATCAAAAAGATTAAGAATTCTCAGTGAAGAAGAAATAATACTGTTAAAATAAGCATCCATATTTTAGCAGTCCTTTCTTGCTGGATTTCTTCTATCAGTCTTACAAAACCTGGAGATTGCTATTAATTATGATTTGGGTACATTATTGTTTCTTAATGTACATCAATTTCAAAATGCAATATTACTTTCTGAACATCACCTTCTTCTTTCTATGTAAGAAAGTTCAACAAAAATCTCAATTCCTATTTTTAAATTTCAGTGAAAGACAAAAAATGACTTTTCCTTCTTCTTTGAAGATATGAGTATTATTTCAGTTCTTAGACAGTAAAAGAAATCAGCATATTTTAGTGATTTTATTTCTCATTGAATAAATTCATTCATAATTTCTCACAGAAATTTCGGACCTAAAAGATCAGTTAAACCTCAATGCAGAAGTTTGTTTTGTTGGGTACCCTATGATTTCATTAGCAGTTATAAATCTCATAGTTGATTTTATCTTGAAATAGCCTAAAAATGGTTATATTCAATCCAAAAATTGCAAAGATCAAAAGAATTTGTATAACAGCAAAACATTTTAGTACCTAAGATCAAGTATAGACTCAAAATACATCTAATTATCTACAAGACGATTTTAGCATTTGCCTCAGTGGATCTTGTGTATGATCAAAATTTCATATATTCTCTTTCCTCTGTGAAATCCCAAAGCACTGCCATTATAACACCCTCTCACTTATAAATGCTAATGGGGATGTTAGATCACCAGAGATAAAAGGAATTTGACAATATTTGATGAATATTACTCAAAACACTTTTATTCTCATTCGTTCATGGGATTACATACTCCTCTATTGCTCTTCCTGCATCTCACCTTCTCTGACCTCCCACCTTCAATCCACCTTCTTCTAGTTTGGGGTATAATAAGTAGGAATGCAATCCTGTGGTAAGCTCATTGGTGAGATAATAATACATTGTATATTACTATTACTGACTCAGTGAATCAGATCATGGTGGGAAAATCATCTAGAGTCACATCTAGAGTTACAATGAACAGGCAAAGCCCAGATAATGAAGAGCTAAAAGAAATAGCTTTAAAAAAAAAAAAAAAAACATTTTTTACCCCTGTAAAAATGCCTCCATATATTGAAGGGCTTAAAAACTTTCCAAAATATTCTTATAAAATAAAGATTTTTAAAAATGGGGAAATGCAGATCAAAAAATAGGAAGGGGATCTAACACTTGGGATAAGTAATTCAGCACTGCTTTTAGCTCTGAGCTCCCTGGAAACTAAAGAAAAAAGGAAAAACCAATGTGTCATTATGATTCTCATTATTTGAAGTTTTTAAAAATGCCAGATGTTTTGAGAGTTGTGTTCATGGCAGTGAATTCTGAAAGGAAACATGTCAATAAAGATTATAGATTCTTACAAAAGGGACATTAATGACAGTAGAAAATGCCTTCTCAAAGCTATAAGCATGAAAAATATTCTTGAATTGGTTATATTTAAAACTTTTTTTTTAATTGGAAGATTAAGTCATGTGCAGAATCAGAATTAAAATGAAGACTTTGTACTTAGTTCCCGTCTACTGTATGGTGGTCCAAAACAACACCAACAGAGATTTTAATGGAGGTATTGGGGTGCTATCTATCACTTCAACATACTGCTTTAGTCCATAAAATTCCTGGAGATAGAGCTATCTTTATGAGCCATCACACAGTTTTAGTAGGACATTTGAGGTTGGACTAAGTCCATGTTTGGCTGCTTATATTAAATTGTCATTTCAAAATTGGGTGTATTTCAACATGGCTGGCATGAAACACACTCATCCTTGCTATCACCAAGCCAATGGACCCAGACCTATCTCTGCATTTACAGTGTCACACTCACCCCATCGTTCACCCATAGTTAATGGCACTAAAGCTGCATCCGTGGAAAAATGAGGACCTGAGGTATTCAGCCACTATATTCAATATTCAGAAATTCTATAAACTTAAACGCATCTTTATTCAAGGCAATTTTCCCCACAGAATACTTTTGTTTATTTTGACCTTTTACATTTTCATGTTGGTTATATAGTTTAGGCTGGAATAGGGTAGAAGTTTCAGGATGCCATGAGAAAGGCAAAGACAGAAACCAGAAAATATTAAAAACCTCAAGAGAGAAACTTTGTGCCACATCTCCCCTGAAATTTCAAAGGCTGACATGAGCCAGACTTAACTCATTTGACTGGTAGAGCTGTAAACTGCTTTGTTTAGCAGATACTTGGTGGTTGCTGATGACTAGCCTGCCATTAGCCTCTGACCCTCCAGCTCCTTGCAAGCAGGTCTCCTTTTTAATCTATATGATACTTCCAGTTCTGTTGGCAACTGACAGCCTCAATAGTTGCATATCTAATTATGAGCCAGTGTAGCTGAAGCCAAAGTCTACCATAGCCATTCATGCTCTTGTTAGTATAGAATGAGTGGACATCTTCAAAATGAAGTAACAGAAACAATTTTGTTTAAATAACAGTTGATGTGACTAGCAATAATAAGCAAAGATGCTTCTCTCATCCACTTTCAATTTTCAGTTCATGTGTGATGGCAAATATCTGCATTTCCAGCTAGTTTGCATCTTTATGGGGCTAGTAAAAAATTTTCTTTCAAGGACCTTCTGTCAGTTCCACATGAAACTGGACAAAATGCAAACTCACCATTCTTCCTGGAACCCAGTTCCACCTTATTTGCTGTTCTCCTTTTTTATTCTCCAAAGAAATAAATCATTGTCTTCAGACCTGGATGAATTCCCTCTCCATCCTACTTCTTCTGCAGTTCTTGGGTAAGATAGTTCCTTATTAACATAGCAAGGAACATCTAAGCTACTTTTCAGTTGGGGCAAAGTTTTCTTCAATATCCAGTAGTACCAGAGAAGTACACCTAGTATCACCAACAACTTTATGTTCTGCTTCCACTGTGTTTCCCCAACCCAACCATATAATTAAGAATAAAAACAGTACTAACTACTAAAATAGCTACTGTACAAAAATTCCTGTAGTTTTTTTTTCTGTGATTACTTCTGTATACTTTTAAACATTAAATTTCCACTTGTTTCTTCCTTGTCTTCCTTTCTTTCAAGCTTCTCCAGATTTTCAGATATCATAAGAAAACATTTCAACTGCCTTTGGGATATTCCCATTGGCAGTACCAATGTTGCTTAATGCTGGGCCTCCACAATTATCTGTGAACTCACAGCTGAATTCTAGACTTCTCTGCTCACAGAATCTTTTTGTTTGATGCTGCTTAGTCAGCAGGTCTGGGTTATAATCTGAGTCCATTCCAAATTTTCTGACTTTGGCCATTCCTTGGGGCATGCTATATCCTTCCTCATGTCTGAGCCCACCTGATCTCTGCCTGCTTGCTGCAGCCTTGCTGTTACCTTGCTCTGGTCTGCAGTGCCCAGGCTCATTTCCATTCTGAATTATTTTCCTAGACACTAGCTCATTTCTGACTGAGCTCTTGGGCCTTTCCAGAACTCTCTAGTCCTGGCCCATGCCTCTTCCTCTCAATGGCCCCTTGATCCTTCAGTTTTCTACTCTGGTTCCCATCTGACAATCACCACTGCCTGACACCTCCTGACAACCTTACCTGAAACCTAGTCATTATACTTGATATTATTCCTAATGCTCTTGGCTTCTCTTAATATTATTAGAGATCACTGTTCTCATCTGAGACTGTTGTTGTAATTACATTAGTGTTATCCAGGCCTTTTTCAGTCCTGACAATTTTCAATACATCAGGGACATAATTACCAGATTAATCTTTTGGAAAATACTACTTTAATTATAAGAATCCACAACTCAAGTACATGCCTACATTCCTTTCTGTTGACAAAATAAATTCAAAACTCAAAACATAGCATTTTTAGAAATTGGCCTGAATTTATTTTTCCAACCAATATTTACCTGTACTATTTACCTTACTTAGCTGGTCAATATATCATCCCCAAAATATAGTTCATGCATCTATACTACTCAACTTTCTCATTTTTCTCATCTTTTAAAAAATACTTCAAGCCACAAATAGGATGGTTTGGAGTAAGCTACATAACCCCTTCAGAGTGCTAGAGCAGTGTAAGAGGAAGTTTTATGAGACAAGATGATCCCTGGAATTCTTTCCACCATCAAAGTCTGATTCAGAGTATTCTATCCTTATCTATATACTACAAGTCTTCAAGTTGTCCCTGAGGCCAACTGTATCTGCTTCCACCTACAGTAAGCACCTTTTCCTCTAACAGTATTTTGCTCATTCTCTCTATTGTACATTTGGCCTATTAACAGATGACCTCTTATATTCTGGTTCAGCTTGACATGTGTCTATATTTTCTCTCTAATTTCTGAATCATGGGACCTAGGTATTCCATCATCACATTATAGTTGTGAGTGCCCAATCGTTATCCATTGACAGATGTTGAGTGAATCAAATCATTAGTGAAAGTTGCTGGAAAAATAGATTAGAAATATAGGTATCACAAGGGGACTCGTTAAATGTACTCTCACTGGTCTAATTGCATTTAATTAAGTCCCTTGGGGAATAATTGCCCCTTAGGCCATGTCACCCAAGGTCAATGTGACTCATTTTAATCAGAACTTCTCCTAAGGGTGATGGAGCAATTATACAGCATTTTGGACTTACATCTATGATTTGGTTGAGGCATCATTTTAATTTCGTGTCTGAAATATCAGGATTTTTAAGTATAAGAAAAAGACTTTAAATTAGGCTAAAGAATAGTAATTAAGATCTGCTTACACAATCGTTCCAGATTTCCTCACAGTTTCTGTCCTTTTGCTATGGGCTTTCTTCTCAGAAGCCTTGGACTCAGGTCAGATGGCATGACCTTGGGAAAACTAGGGGTGAGATGTAGCTGAAGGTTAAAGTCATGCAGTTTTTAATAGGCATGTTTTGTCCAAGAATATAAAGCAAAATGAAATATCCGGTGGTACCTTTGAGTCATTGCAATGATATTGGTTTCTGAACATATTAACCAAGAAGCTCATAAGTGTAACAGATTGGTAGTTATCTAGGTTTTACTTTTGGGGCCTTTTTTAAAATTATTACAATCATGGGTAGTGTCTTGAATCCACAGGCATCTGCTTTTCGATGCCGAGTATATGTATTTCATAATCAAATAAAATGATTGCAGAAATTACGGTGCTACCCATCCATTTTGTCCCTCAAGTTTTGGGGAAATGATTAGGTCTGTTTAAAGATTTCTCATAGGTATGTATTATTCACTCGGGGGGGGGGGAGGAAATATATATATATATATTATAATATATATAATATATATATTAATAGTATGTGGAATTAATATATATATATATATATATATATAGAGAGAGAGAGAGAGAGAGAGAGAGAAAGAGGGAAGTGAATTCTATTATTCCTTTCTAATTATTTCAAAGAAGCACTACATGGGCCCACTCAATTATTAAAAAAAAAATAAAAACTGAATAATTTTGGAAACCAGAAATATTATTTATTTTTATTTTAGACTAGATCGGGAAGAGGGTGTTTGAATGGTGACACATAGTTTGGGAAAATAGATATTTAGGAAAAGGAAAGGAGATTCATGGGACCCAGGATGGCATCTGGGCCTTGATCCCAGTCCTACTCTTAATGTGGTCTGTGACCTTGAGCTCATCATTTGATGTCTGGTACCTTAATTTCCCCAATGGTAAAATGGTAATAATAACTATTCTTTCTGCTTTTATTAGGTTTTCAGAATGGTTATTTGAGATATTTTTTAAAAGACAAAATAATTAAATTACTATACATGTTTGACCTATTAACATTCTTTTTTTAAAATTTTTATTGTTGGTTGTTCAAAACATTACATAGTTCTTGACATATCATATTTCACACTTTGATTCAAGTGGGTCATGAACTCCCATTTTTACCCTGTATACAGATTGCAGCATCACATTGGTTACACATCCACTGTTTTACATATTGCTATACTATTGTCTGTTGTATTCTGCTGCCTTTTCTATCCTCTACTATCCCCCATCCCCTCCCCTCCCATCTTCTCTCTCTACCCCATCTACTGTAATTCATTTCTCCCCCTTGTTTTTTTTTCCCCTTTCCCCTCACTTCCTCTTGTAAACATTCATTCTTGAAGGTAGCATTGAGAACTGTCCTTTGAGCCATTTGAAAATAGGCTTATCCCAATCTCATTTTCATCTACTCAGGATCAAAATGTCATCATTTGACATATAAAGATAATGATAACTAGCAGCTGTAAGGGCAGTATTGAGTCACTGGCTGGTGATTCCATAATTTGTACTGTCAAATATATATATATATATATATATATATATATATATATATATATATAAAGGTTCCAACATATGCTGAACACTTATAAAAAAAGATGTAATATATGAAATTCACTTCCTTTCCTCAAGGACTATACGTTTTTATTGAAGATAAAACGTCTGATCATTCAGCTTCATTGATGGTGCCTTCATACTGTTCATGGAATAGGAATAATTCAATTCATTACCAAAAACTGATATTTTCTATGTGCAATTACTATCTATACACATAATGAAAATAAACAACAAAATAACAATGAAGAATTAGTTGAGTTTTCAGGTTTGGAATAAAATCTGGAAAAGACCAGGACATAGCAGTAAACCAGAAGTAAATTTAGGGTCTGAATCAAGCTAAGGATAGCTTTAAAGAGCATCTATTGGTTTTGAATAGTAATGATCTGATTGGTACTATAGTTCAGTCTAGAGAAAGCTGAGGAAAAAATTAATAACTCTGTCACTGTTTGTCTGTGTGATTCTGGCAAGTCAGATTTGTTGGTCGGGCTAGGGGAAATGAAGTATCCCTTTTGTAAATGTAGGGACTTGGAATAGATGGTTTCCAAGAGTCATTTTGGGATCTTCTGTGCTTTGTGATAGGTATGTGGAATTAATATGTTAAATAAAACCATATCCATAAATATGACCTACCAGCCATTGCTCATCATTCCTCCTTCCTTTCTGAATTGCCCCCAACAACAAATCTCTTTATTTATACCATATACTCCCTTAAAATCACCTACTTGAATCTTCACATGTGAAGAATTATGTGCTACAATTAGATACTCAGCATATACTAACATTTAATATTGTCCCTTTTAAAAACTGTTTTCCCTATTTTTTCAGGATTTCTGAATGAGCAATGATGAGCATATAAGAAAGATGCCATTCCTATAGAAGATATGCTTCTCATCATTTCAGAGAAGAGCCCCTTTGCATTGAAAGAATAAAGAGGGAAGAGATGGGGAAGAAATGGTCCTCAGTAATACACACAGATTGTTTGCCATCTTGTCTTCCCTCATGTACCATGTAACCATGGGCAAATTATACAGTCTCTCAGAAACATTTTTATTCCACTTGTCAAACTGAAATCCACTTCTTATCTCATTTGAATAACACTTCAAGGCAGGGGGCAATTGATAGAGAAATAGGAATAGGGATAACAAAAGTAAATGTGCATTTGAATTTATCAGTTTAGCCATCTTCAAAACCATAGAGATCTGATTACCCTAGAGCTGATATTTGCATGTGTCATGATTGAGGGCAGAAAAGATTACCAAAGGCTTTTTAATTAATCTTGGAACTGACAAGAAAATGCAGGATGCCAAATACCACCACACAGGATCACACAAGGAGTTGTAACTCTTTTTCTTCTCCCTCCTCCCTCTGCACCAGCTGCTGTCCTGGACAGACCTAGGCTTCTGGAGCTGGAACACTTCCTGGTGCTTTCCTGGGTAGATTCAGGCATGGGCCTGAAATTGGGAAACTTTGTAGGCTTTTTATAATAAAAGAATGCAATAGTATATATCTAAAATTAGATAGGAAAATAAATGTTTTAGAATAGGAAAAAATAATAAATTACAAATTTCACAAAGTAAAAAAATACTATCCACCTCACAAAATCCAAAAAACACTTTTAGATGAAATACCCAGCACATGTCTATATATACATTTTTCTCCTACATGTTTTTGCTTTATAAATGTTTTCATTATTAACTGAACAATGATTTTGTAAGAACTTTTCAAAAAAAGAAAATAATTCATTTTCTCTTATCATGATTAGTCATGCTAAATCATGTTTTCTATTATTGATAGTTGAGCAAAAATTCATTCAAATTCACTAGTTATTGATAATTACTTATAAAATCAAAGAACTGTGGTCAATTTGGGAAAGAATTCTTCAAATTTCTTTCTTATAAAAACAGAAAAGTTTCAGGACATTTCAAATTTTCTACTGTGTGACTGATCTTAGTCATTAAATTGACATCACTTATTTAGCAGTTAATTATCAGTGTGCTTATAGCAATGGCATATGATTAGTTTTCATTATCTTCTTTGTTATTATTTCACATCAAATCAACAAGTATGATGGATAAAAGTGGTCACAATTTTTTCCTTTTTATTCATCCATCTGTTTTCATAGCATCTCTCTCTGCTTTAGGTAACTGAACCTAACTACAGCACTTACTTTGATGGACTATTACCAAATACGGTCTAAGCTAAGGCCAGAAAGGCACTTCAATTTGAGGCTAGCTATTATTAGAAACACTGAAACTATCATCCTAAGAATAAGCCCTGACCTGTCTTCTGAATAATGAGAGACTGTGGCCCATTCACTCTGTCATTTCTGTTGACTGTTCACCTGCCACCAAACCTATAAGGGATGGTGTATCAGATAACCAGTCTTTAGGTAATCCCACCCACCCAGCTGACTGCAGACACATGAGTGAGATCAGCCAAGACCAGGACAGCAGAAGAACAGCCCAACTGAGCCCATCCTAAAATCACCAACATGATGAATGCTGAGTTCAATAAATTGGTTTTAAAATAGAGGTTGGCAAGAATTCAGTATATTAGACTTTCTGGGCCACCTGTGGTCTCTGTTGTTGTTCATTGTCTTCTTCTTCCTTCTCTTCTTTTTTCTTCTTTCTTCTTCTTCAACACATATTTAAAAATGTAAAATTGTTCTTAGTTCGCAGGATGTACAAAAATAGGCTGTGGGCCAGATTTGGCCTATAGAGTATATAAGCCATTAGGTTTGGGGAATTATAATACAGCAAGCAAGAGCTCATTTATACAGCAACAAATTTAAATATTTTCCCAAATGTATTCATATAATTCATTTATCTTCATTGTTAGATTCAAACTAATCTCAGGATTTGATCATTTCTTCTATTCAAAATTCGTCTCTTCAACTTAATAAATTGCTTCTTTTGATATGTCAAATTCCCTTCTTAAGATCAGAATAATTTCTATTGATTTCATTCCTCATCCTTATCCCTTATATGACATAACCTATTATTTTTATATTAACATTTTCTCAAATCATTTGATGATAAAATTAAAAGTGAAAAAGAAGATACTCTTCATATATGTCCAAATCAGGAATCTGTAACTTCTCATTTGTTTTAATTGAATATTCCAAACTATCTTTCCAAATAGCAGTTATAATAATGTCTTTGAGCTTTTGTGATTTTTTTTGAATAATTTTACACCTTATTTTTTCAAAATCTTTAAGAAATATAACTTAGAGGTTTTATTTTTAAAAATTATATACATACATATTTTAAGCTTTGAAAATATTTTACACAACTATTAAATGGGAAAATATCCCATAAACTATTGAGTGGAAAAATATTCCATAGACCAACTCCTTTCTATCTGCAATTTAAACTTTGTTTCTTCTCCATGGGATATGTCAGTTATGGTAAAACATGTACCTTCATTTTTTTTAAGTGATTAGGTGCAGTGAATGGCAAGACTATTCCCAAAAGCCATTTCCAAACTTGTAAAATATCAATAAGTTAACTGTTCATGGATCTGTCTACATCACACAAAAATACATACGAACAAAGCAAACAAATGTCTTTCAAATTTAAGTTCCATTTAGACACAATCCAAAAATGCTCATGTTCACTCCAATATCACCTAAAAAAAGGAAGTGTGAGGGAGAGAAAATCACAGTAGTGCGCGTGTGCGCAAATACGCGCACACATACACTATATATATATTTCAGTGTTAGTATCTTCACTGTAAATCTACCTTTGTTAACTTTCAGAACATTGTAATCACATGAAAGGAAGCAAGCACAGGCTCAAGTGGGTGAGACACTTATTGCCCAATTCCATTAAGAGATAGATTTTTATCTTTAAAAATGGCAGACTTCTACCTGAATTCTCAAGCAGCAAATGGATTTTTTTCAGAATTTGCCTAGCCTATTTATGCACCACAGTCTCCATGTCAGACATTCTCAAGTACAGCTAAATATTTCCATGAGATTTCCCCCCACTTCTCATATGATATATGCTACATTTTTAGCTTCAAAGTATCAACTTTTTAAATTAGCATTTTAACACATCCTTGGAGCCACCCATCAATTCTATCTGGTATCTGTTTGTAACATTGGTCACAGATGACACAAATGGTTATGTTTTTGTGAAACTATTCCCACAATTTAAAGACTATTATTTACCAAAAACTTGTTATTGGTCAACAATGTGAAAATGTTTTCCCTTGGCCAGGTTAATTTAAAACAGTGTTGTGGTTTGGGAAAAAAAAAAAAAAAAACGTTTCCATGAGATTTTCCTTATCTCTGTTTCCCATCTGGCTTGCTGTTATAAACATTTAATCTAGTGTTTGCTGCCAATGTTTCCCAGAAAGCCTTACAATTGCTTGGAATTTGTATGAACAGTTCCAGTCTGGTGCACAATTAGGGATGCACTATAAAATTTTCATTGCTTGATTTAGTTGAAATTATAAGATGGATAGGGAACAATAACACCCATGGTTGTAGACCATAAAAATGACTACTAGAAATTTGCAAATAATAATAATAGCAATAGATTAAAATTTGATATGTAGTTATAAGCCCTTACACAAAGAAATCTTACATCCAAATGTAGACATAGAATGTTTAATTAGACTTTATATGTGGAAAAAAATAACTTGATGTTTAAAATTTACAGAGTTCAAGAGTTTGGGGGAAAAGTAGGCTTGTGGCCCTGTGCTTTCTCAAGTAAATTGGCTTTAGTTTAAATCTTTATTGACTCCTGTAAGAAGCAATATTTTTCTCTGGTTCTTTATACCCAAGGAAACAGAGAGGCAACTAAATAGTGACAAAAGGCAATTAGTATCAATGTCCTGCCAAGATTTGGCTGATTGATCCAATTGGCATTCTTAATTTCTGAAATAAGCTAATTGTGCAAAATCTTTCTAAAGGACTTCTTGTTGTGCAGTGGACTATAATTTCCATGGTTTCTATAGTTCTTGAGGCTCCCAAATTGCTGTACCATTGGGTATGCCATCAGAGTATATCCATTAATTTAAGAGAATGGTAGTTGTTCTGTGCCAGTTAGTGTCTGTGAGTGTTTGTGTTGCCAACATCTAATTGAAAAGTATACAGTCCCACGCTTGTACTTCAAATGTTTCAGCTCTGTGGGTATATAAAATTAAAAGAATAACACTGCTGGGCTCTTGGCCTAAAAATGAACTTGAGTGGAAAATCCAGGTGAAATGTAGATAACACAAATGAAGGTAAACTGGGATTTCTGAAACACTTTTGCTATGGAAGGCCTGCTGTGAGAGGACCCATGTGTGGAGTGAGAAAATGCATTAGCTCTTAAGAGCCTACTAGGGCTGAAAAGTCAATGGCACAACAAGCCAATGTCAGATCCAGAGTGGGATCCATCTGTTTATTCTATCTAGCTTATCTATCTATCTATCTATCTATCTATCTATCTATCTTCTATCCATCATCTATCCATCATCTATCCATTCATCTATCATGTCCATCTGCCAATCCACCAATCTCATTATTTCTGACCTACCTAATGCATGGAGATATTCAGCTGTTCCACTGACCCACCTGCAGGTGAGAGGATGCAGAAGAAATTCACTGGCCAGTCAAGGGAATGAAGAATCCCCAGAGTAAGATGACTCTGAATTTGTAATGGAACCTGGAGGAATATTGTAGTCAGATTTTAGTTCAAGAGGTTATTCTAATTCTAAACTTTCAAAGTCCTTAAATTTAGGATGCAAAAAACCTTTCCAAAATTCAATACAAAGTAAATACTGCTACTTCATATCAGACCCTGCTGGCCCATTACCTGTATTTCTATTGCACAATTCTCTCCAAGGGCATTTGAATATCCCCAAACTGGCATACACAAATTGGGTAGTTTTATACTAACTAACTATTGGAATAAAAGCAGTACATCCTATAGAAATTCTGCCTTGATTATATTGATTAGAATCAGAATGACATGATTTTCTCTTTGTTTAATTTTAAGCAATAAGGAAAGACACATTGTGAGAAGTTACACAGTCCTGATTCTGCTACTTAATACTTACTCAATATCAAAAAATTCATGTCAATAATTTACAATTTTGTGAACCTCAGCCTTCATCAGAAAATTGGGCCTAATAGTTCTACCCTATTGTATAGATTATCTTAACAAACTAATAATAATTACTTTCATCTCTCCAGATTAATTGTATGGAGAAGTGTATGGATAACAGCTCGATTTCCTTCTTTTTATTTTAATTTTAACCCCATGCTTTGGTGTTAGGCAATTCTGTCAGTGTGTTAACTGTAAAACAGGAGTTAGACTATTCTTATTCTCATAGGCAAAATAATAGTAATAATGTTTACATTCAAGATTTGTTAGAATTATTAAACAAGATTTTTTATGTATACATATTGTGTGTGCTTAAAAATAATAAAATTATTATTGTTGATTATTTATCATATGAGTAATAGTGTAAACACACAAATCAGCAATGTATTTTAAAAAGAATATACATTTTTGGTTCAGGGAATAAAATATCTGCCATCTTTTTGATAAAATAGTAAAATTTGCCATATATTATCCAGAGAACTTGTTGGGACTGTCAACATTTTAGACACATCTAAAAATAGCTTTAAAACTTAGAAAATAGTATGACTGACATTGCAAATGACTGGATCAGAAATCTCAGGCTAATTTCTAATCTTCTTTTCACCCTTGAAAATGTCTACTCTCCAAAGTGGCATGTTTGGCCCCGGTCAGAGACATGGGCCTCACCTATGTGAGTAACTACACAATTTCAGGTTTTCTTTCCCTTTCCTTCACTTCCTGTAGATTCACTGGACTGCCAGTGAGGAAGAAAGTTGAAGTATGAGAAACCACAAAAATGTTTTAAATCCATTTATATGAAGCTCTTGAGATTTACTTGGTGATGAAGATAACCACAGAATAAGGACAACATTATGAAGGTTTTCAAGCCCAAACTTGTCCACAGTGTACTGTGAGTGTATTTTAATGTTTCCTCTCAAGTTTCCTTTTGAATGAAAAGAAACTATAACCTAGACAGTGGGCATCAGAAAGCCCCGAAATTTCCTTGCATTATAATAAACTTCTTCAGGAAGCATTGCCAAGTTGTAGAAATCTGTATTGCAAAGTGGTGTCTATGACTTTAAATGTGAGCTGTATGCAGTGTTAGACTAATCAGTCATTAATTCTACCCCTCCGAAAATGTAGAAGAATCTAAAGTAACAGCGAGTACCTGTTCTCAAAAGAAAAAAAACCTACTTATACAATTGCCTCATAGAAGATGCCCATTAGCACTTTTGAATTCACTGCCCTGGGGAATAGCATATATAAATCCCTGAAAGGATTTTGGAGTGACACCTCTAAGATATCCTGGGAGGAACTCTTTCTGGGTCTATTCCAGTTTGCACTTGATCTCAATTACCAATTTCCAACCGTGAGCAAACTGCATAACCTCCCTTCAACTCAACTTTTCAATTGTATAACAGGACCCATAATATTTGTAACCTAACTCCACAAACAGGATGCTGTAAAAATGATTACAGCAATGTTTCCAGGATGCTGGGAGGTCTGGGATTAACATGCTGAAATGTGGCACAAAGTTAAGTCTTAATCAGTTGTGCATATAGGTGAGTATGGGTTCTAGTTTTGTGTAGGCAGCATCTGAACTTCAATCTACTCCAGCTCTGAAAGTCTGTGTTTTCTACAATACACAATTCAGTTTTGCTGTGTACTCACAGCCTATCTTATCTTTAGTGATGTAGACTATTCTTGCACCCCTGTATCTCTCTACCATCTATTGTCCCTGGCTCTTAAAATGCCCCAAACCTTTCATTCTTTACTTTTTAGTACTGTTTTGTTATATTTGTCCTTGGTTAGTAAAAGAAAAAAAGATAAAAATATTTCTAAGTATATGTAGCTTTAATGCCACTTAAAAATGTAAACTCAAAAGGGAAAATGAAGGATAGCAATGGGATTTAACAGTATTTAAAGGTCAATGCTATTTAAGCCACATTGTATTAATTTGATCCTTAGAAGAAATTTGATGACAATCACTAGATCAAGTTAGGAAGTTATTTAATGCTAATGCCTGTTTATAGGATTTCAGGATAAAGGAATATTCATTGGTTTCCTGTTTTAGTAACATCCCGAGACAGACCTACTTGAAATCTCCTCTTTAATCAAAAGTAATCATGATACCTCTCTTTCTTTAGCTCACATCTTTGCTTCCGTCTTGCATGCTCATGTCCCAACACAAGCACACAGACATTCCCATGGAAATAGTTATTAGCCAGGGACAGGTTATTAAAATTGAACAGATAATGTCAAGATGTAGCTGCCAAGAAGTATCATCATTTACAGAGCATCCCTTATTGGATTTCTCAGTGCCCCTAAAATTCACAGGCTACTCATTCCCTAGGTAAGAAATTAAAGAGTGTCAAGATAAAAACATTTGTAAATGAGTTAACACTTGTATCTCAGAGGTCCAGGTTATGAGAGAAGATATAGATCAGTCTTGATGAAGGGAGGTGGAGGGATATGTGTATAGAATAGGATGTTAGTAAGTAGAAGATCAGAGGTGCATATATATAAAGAAAAAAGAGCTCCTGGGCAATAATTAATTAACAAGATAGCACTATGTATGCAGAATTGATGATGTAAGTTCAAAGACAATTGGAGAATCCCATCATTTGTTGTAACAGGGCTCAATATTATGTCGCATGTAAAAGCTGAGGAAAGACAAATATACCATGGCAAAGAGATGACTCACAAGGATTCTAATAACTTAATTCAAATATCTTTAGGGATTTCTATCACTGGGATGCTTAACTTAAGACTAGATGACAGTTGATGTGACTGCCATAGAAGAAACTAAAGCACCATAGATGTTGAGTTGGACCAAACACATGGAGAAAGTTTTTTTTGGACTATAATTCTATGGCTTCATAAACTTTTTGAAGACTGGTTATCCTATGAATACTTACATTGGAAGGTGAATTGGAAATCACATTTATCAAGAGTTTTGTATTCTGTATTTGACTTTATTTAAATGTCTGCATAATTTTTAAGAAGCCAAGGATGAGTTTTAGAAAGCAATTGAAAATTTGAAACAAATTCTAGGATTCACACAGGGCCAAGAATAGCTTATGTCCTACCAGCCACTGTTAAAGCCTCATAATATGAAGGCATCAAGTAGAGTCTACAGATTAGTACTATCTTAGTTCTGGTGCTACATTGCCTCTAACTCAAGGCTGCTCTGAATGTGCCCTAACAAAGTTCAAAACAAAAGACTTGAAAGAATGCAACTGATCCTAAATTGACTTTACACCAGAACAAAATCCAACATGATTTCAAGGGACAGAACCAAACCCAGTAAACAGCAAAAACAAAACAAAAAAAAATCACAATATCTATCATTCAATAAAAATAAAGCTTTTGCAAAGGAAGAAAATTGATTCAAAACCAGAAGAAAAAAATAAAACAATAGAAGCAGATCTCAAAGAGCAGAGATGACAGAATTAGGAGACAAAGACATTGAAATGGCCTTATAAATATATTTAATGGATTTAAGGAAATCAATGCATAAAATAAGCATCATAAGAAAAGAAATGGAAAATATTTTCAAAGGTTGAAATGAAAATTTTAGAGCTGGAATACTTGAAATGTGAAAATACAAACAAACAAAAACACTAAATGGGATTAAAATCAGATTAGCCACTGTAAAAGATAAGGTTGGTGATCTTAAAGATATAAAAATATAATGATTCACAGAAAGAAAAAAGGAAAATAAAAGATCAGAGTATCAATGACCTGAGAGTATATAAAATAGCTTAACATTTGTATAATAATATTCCAGAAGGGGGAGATGAAGAAAAAATACTAGAAGAAAAACATTTGGCAAAACATTTTCCAAGTTTAATGAAAGCTATAATACTAACTCCAATGACTTGAATAATTTGCTATCCTCCTCTCAACACATGCACCAAAGTTGAGTCCATCTTAATCCTGATTGTGACCTTACTTACAAACAGAAAATTTGTAATGTAGTTAATCAAGATGAGATCATTCTGGATTAGGCTATCTAATTCAATTACCTGTGTTTTTATAAAGATAGAAAAAATTGGACATATATTCAGGTATGAAGGCCATATGAAAGCAGAGGGAGAAACTGGAGTGACTCAAGGCAACCACCTGAACCTAGACAAAGCAAGGAGGGACACTTCCCTAGGCCTTTCAGGGGGGAGTTGGTCATGCTGACACCCTGAGTTTAAATTTCTTTGCCCTGTCACTGTGAGATAATAAATTTATGTTGTTTTAAACCACCCAAATTCTGACAATTTGTTACAGTGTCTCTAGGAAACTACTAACTCACAAACCCAAGAAACTCAATTAACCCCAAGAAAAAGTAAACAATGAAAAGTCATGCTGAGAGCTAGCCTAACTACTTCAAAAATGAAAGTATTATGAAAAAGGCACACAGGACCCAACCTAGAAGACCTCTAAAATGTCAGAGTTTTAATGATTTGAACAAAATTACAAATTATGTAGTTTTAGATTATAAGCCAAAGTATAACTTAAGTAGTCATAAGTCACCAATATAAATAAATGATTTAATAAATAATTAAATGGGGTAGATTAGGCATATCTGGTATACAGAAAAATTTCCAGTAATTTATGTACATCCTACTCCCTACAAGTATTCAACTATCTCTAAATATTGCCTATGCTTAGTGACTTGCTTCTAAAGAGTTTTGAAAGCTGTATGTGTGGTGTGGGTGTAGGAGATAATTTTATAGTAGAGAAACCAAGCAACCACTATTTTAACCAGGTTATGAATATTAACATCATTAGGAATAGGGCATTTCCATGGCACATACCCTTGATATGATATAACAATGGCACATCACCTCTGTGATCTTCCTCCCCAAAGAACATCAGCCCAATCTAATAAAGACATTATACAAGCCCGGCGCCGCGCGCCTGCGCGCAGGCTGTGAGGAACTCGGCATCCCGGCCTCCGTGGGCGAGGGGGCGGCGGCCAGGCAGCGGGAGGCGTGCCGCGCGCTCCGATGGGAAGCGTCCGGCAGCCACAGCGCCAGCTCCGTCGTAGTTGCTGCAGCCCGGGTCCCGCTCGCCCCTCCTCCCGCTCCCCCGCTCCCCCCGCCCGCCGCCGCCCGCAGCCGCCCGCGCGCATGCGCCGCCGGAGCGCGGGGGTCGGCTTCGGGTGTGTGGTGGCGGCAGAGCGGAGCTGCGAGGCAGAACCTGGGGGAGAGGGATGGTCTCTGCACCCGGGAGAGCCGGAGGAGCCGCCGCCGCCGCCCCGGCGCCCGCCTCCCGGCGCTGACGGCCTCTTACGAAGCCGGCGAGGGGGAACCAGCCACCGCGGTCGCCTGCACGCCGCCCAGCATGGTCCGGGAAACCAGGCACCTCTGGGTGGGCAACTTACCCGAGAACGTGGGGGAGGAGAAGATCATCGAGCATTTCAAACGATATGGCCGCGTGGAAAGTGTCAAAATTCTCCCTAAGAGGGGATCTGAAGGAGGAGTGGCTGCCTTTGTGGATTTTGTGGACATCAAAAGTGCACAGAAAGCTCACAACTCTGTCAACAAAATGGGAGATAGAGACCTACGCGCGGATTATAATGAACCAGGCACCATTCCGAGTGCTGCTCGGGATTTGGATGATACAGTTTCCATAGCATCTCGTAGTAGAGAGGTGTCTGGGTTCAGAGGAGGTGGTGGAGGGCCTGCTTACGGCCCTCCACCATCACTTCATGCACGAGAAGGACGTTATGAGCGGAGACTTGATGGGGCTTCAGATAACAGGGAGCATGCTTATGAACATAGTGCCTATGGACACCATGAACGGGGGACAGGAGCATTTGATCGGACAAGACATTATGATCAGGATTACTACAGAGATCCTCGAGAGGGGACTTTACAACATGGGCTCTATTATACTTCTCGGAGTCGAAGTCCAAACTGCTTTGATGCTCATGACCCCGGATACGAACCTAGGGCTCGGGAGCAGTTTACACTGCCCAGTGTGGTACACAGGGATATCTACAGGGATGATATTACCCGGGAGGTAAGAGGCAGAAGGCCAGAGCGGAATTACCAGCACAGCAGGAGTCGCTCTCCACATTCGTCCCAGTCTAGGAATCAGTCTCCTCAGAGACTGGCTAGCCAAGCGTCTAGACCCACCAGGTCCCCTAGCGGCAGCGGCTCTAGGAGCAGATCCTCCAGTAGTGATTCAATCAGCAGCAGCAGTAGTACCAGCAGTGACAGTGCTGGGGATTCAACTCAGAGCCTCACACATGCTAGCAGTGATTCCAGCAGCAGTTCAAGTGATGACTCTCCAGCCCGATCAGTTCAATCTGCAGCTGTCCCAGCACCCACTTCCCAGTTGCTTTCATCTCTGGAAAAAGATGAACCCCGTAAAAGTTTTGGGATCAAGGTTCAGAATCTTCCAGTACGCTCTACAGATACAAGCCTTAAAGATGGCCTTTTCCATGAATTTAAGAAATTTGGCAAGGTGACCTCAGTGCAGATACATGGAGCTTCTGAAGAGAGGTATGGTCTGGTATTCTTTCGGCAGCAAGAGGACCAAGAAAAAGCATTGACTGCATCTAAAGGGAAACTGTTCTTTGGCATGCAGATTGAAGTGACAGCGTGGATAGGGCCAGAAACAGAAAGTGAAAATGAATTTTGTCCCTTGGATGAAAGGATAGATGAATTTCACCCCAAAGCAACAAGAACTCTCTTTATTGGCAACCTTGAAAAAACCACTACTTATCATGTCCTTCGAAATATTTTCCAGCGCTTTGGAGAAATTGTGGATATTGATATCAAGAAAGTAAATGGAGTTCCTCAATATGCCTTCTTGCAATACTGTCACATTGCCAGTGTTTGTAAAGCTATTAAGAAGATGGATGGGGAGTACCTTGGAAATAATCGCCTCAAGCTGGATTTTGGAAAGAGCATGCCTACAAACTGCGTGTGGTTGGATGGGCTTTCTTCAAATGTGTCGGATCAATATTTAACAAGACATTTCTGCCGATATGGGCCTGTGGTGAAGGTGGTGTTTGACCGTTTGAAAGGCATGGCCCTAGTTCTTTACAATGAGATTGAATATGCACAAGCAGCTGTAAAAGAGACCAAGGGGAGGAAACTCGGTGGGAATAAAATTAAGGTGGATTTTGCAAATTGAGAAAGTCAGCTGGCATTTTATCACTGCATGGAAAAATCTGGTCAGGATATCAGAGACTTCTATGAGATGTTAACAGAAAGGAGAGAAGAACGAAGGGGATCCTATGACTATAACCAAGATCAGACATACTACGAGAGTGTTCGCACTCCAGGCACATATCCAGAGGACTCCAGGCGGGATTACCCAGCTCGAGGAAGAGAATTCTACTCAGAATGGGAGACATACCAGGGGGACTACTATGAGTCACGCTATTATGACGATCCTCGGGAATACAGGGATTACAGGAATGATCCTTATGACCAGGATATTCGGGAATACAGTTACAGGCAAAGGGAAAGGGAGAGAGAAGGCGAAAGATTTGAGTCTGAGCGTGACAGAGACCATGAGAGGAGGCCCATAGAGCGGAGCCAGAGTCCAGTGCACTTGCAACGGCCTCAGAGCCCTGGTGCGTCTCCCTCACAGGCAGAGAGGCTGCCCAGTGATTCTGAGAGGAGACTCTACAGCCGGTCCTCAGACCGGAGTGGCAGCTGCAGCTCCCTCTCCCCACCACAGTACGATAAAGTGGACAAGTGTCGTCTGGAGCGCTATGCCAAAAATGAAAAGACAAATAAAGAGCGGACTTTTGACCCTGAGAGAGTGGACAGAGAGAGGCGCTTAATACGGAAGGAAAAAGTGGAAAAGGACAAAACCGACAAGCAGAAACGAAAAGGAAAAGTCCATTCCCCTAGTTCTCAGTCTTCAGAAACAGACCAAGAAAATGAGCGAGAACAGAGGCCCAAAAAACCAAGGAGTTCCAATAAACTGAGCAGAGAAAAGGCCGACAAAGATGGGATAGCAAAGAACCGCCTGGATCTCATGCCCTGCGTGGTCCTGACTCGAGTGAAAGACAAGGAGGGCAAGGTCATCGACCACACTCCCTTGGAGAAGCCCAAGTCCAGGCTGGATAACGATGCTGGCAAATCTTCTGCATTAGACCAGAAACTTCAGGCCTCTCAGATGGAGCCTGCAAAATCCGACCTGTCTAAACTGGAACCTGCCAGAGTGAAAGTGCCAAAGGAAAAAGTGCTTTTGAGTCACACCGAGGTGGTAGATAAGGAAGGCAGGCCTAGACCTCGGAAGCACCTCAAGCCCGAGCAGACTGCTGATGGCATGAGTGCTGCGGAGCTAGAGAAGCTGGAAGCCAGGAAAAGGAGCTTTGCAGATTCCAGTTTGAAAGCAGAAAGGCAAAAACCAGAAGTCAAGAAAAGCAGTCCTGAGATGGAAGATGCTCGGGTGCTTTTAAAAAAGCAGTCTGACGTATCATCTAGAGGCATCCTTCTGATGAGGGAGGGGGAGACTGAAAGAAAGCCTGTGAGAAAAGAGATTCTTAAAAGAGAATCTAAAAAAATCAAGCTGGACAGACTTAATACTGTTCCCAGCCCCAGAGACTTTCAAGAGCTTGCCAGTATTTCTGTGGGGTCTGGCTCAAGGCCCAGCTCAGACCTACAAACAAGACTGGGAGAACCAGTAGGTGAATCTGTGGAAAACCAAGAAATCCAGTCAAAGAAGCCCACCCCATCAAAACCACAGCTCAAACACCTGCAGCTCTTGGATGATCAAGGACCAGAGCGAGAGGATGTCAGGAAAAACTACTGCAGTCTTCGTGATGAAACACCTGAGCGGAGATCAGGCCAGGAAAAGCCACATCCAGTTAATCCTGAAGAAAAAATTGGCATTGACATTGATCACACACAGAGCTACCGAAAACAAATGGAGCAGAGTCGTAGAAAACAGCAGATGGAAATGGAAATAGCCAAGTCTGAGAAATTTGGCAGTCCAAAGAAAGATGTAGATGAATATGAAAGACACAGCCTTGTTCATGAGGTAGGCAAACCTCCTCAGGATGTCACTGATGATTCTCCTCCCAGCAAAAAGAAAAGGATGGATCATGTTAATTTTGATATTTGCACCAAGAGAGAGTGGAATTACAGGAGTTCACACCAAATCAGTGAGGATTCCGAAAGGACAGGCTGTTCTCCCAGTGTCCACCATGGTTCCTTCCATGAGGATGAAGATCCCCTAGGCTCTCCTAGGCTAATGTCAGGAAAAGGGTCTCCTAAAGTAGATGAAAAAAGTCTCCCTTACTCTAATATAACAGTGAGAGAGGAGTCCTTAAAATTTAATCCTTATGATTCTAGCAGGAGAGAACAGATGGCAGATATGGCCAAACTAAAACTATCTGTCTTGAATTCTGAAGATGAACTAAACCATTGGGACTGTCAAATGAAACAAGATGCCAGCAGATTTGTTGTGAGCTTCCCAAATAGCATAATTAAGAGAGACAGCCTGCGAAAGAGGTCTGTACGAGATTTGGAACCTGGCGAGGTGCCTTCTGATTCTGATGAAGATGGTGAACACAAATCCCACTCCCCCAGAGCCTCATCACTCTATGAAGGTTCCTGATTGTCTTTTTTATTGAGGGACAGAGAAGACAAACTACGTGAGTGGGATGAAAGACTCTCTAGTTCTTTAGAAAGGAACAAATTCTATTCTTTTGCGTTGGATAAGACAATCACACCAGACACTAAAGCTTTGCTTGAAAGAGCTAAATCCCTCTCTTCATCCCGAGAAGAAAATTGGTCCTTTCTGGATTGGGACTCCCGATTTGCTAACTTTCGAAACAACAAAGATAAAGAAAAGGTTGACTCTGCTCCAAGGCCTATTCCGTCCTGGTACCTGAAAAAGAAGAAGATCAGGACTGATTCAGAAGGGAAAATGGATGATAAAAAAGATGATCATAAAGAAGAGGAACAGGAGAGGCAAGAATTATTTGCCTCTCGTTTTTTACACAGCTCAATCTTTGAACAAGATTCCAAGCGACTGCAGCATCTAGAGAGGAAAGATGAAGAGTCTGACTTCATCTCTGGCAGGTTATACGGGAGGCAGGCATCTGACGGCAGGAACAGCACCAGTGACTCGGTGCAGGAGCCTGTGGTTCTGTTCCACAGCAAATTCGTGGAGCTTACACGAATGCAACAGAAAGAAAAAGAAAAAGACCAAAAACCCAAAGAGATTGAGAAACAGGAAGATGCAGAGAATCAACCCAAGACCCCAGAATCTGCTTCTGAGAGTAAAGAGCCAGAACTGAGGACTCCATGTGCAGCAGGGCTTGCTGGTGTCACGCCTGCAGCTCCAGAATTGGCATCATCAGCCCCAGAGAGGACGACCAGTGAGAGAACAGTGGAGGTGCCTTCAGTGACAGAAGAGAAGAGCGTGGAGCCAGCCACCCCCTCAGAAGAAGCAAAGCCCGAAGCTGAAGTGGCTCCTGTCCCTGTGGAGCAACCAGAGCAGGCAGACTTGCCTCCTGGAGCTGACACCAGTAAAGATGCCACTGTGGCGCCCCTCACAGCCGAAGATGGTCCACCCGCAGCCCCGCTGCCTTACCTGGATACCAAGCCGCTGACTCCTGGCACCTCATTTTCCCAAGTAGAGAATAATGTGGATCCGGAACCAGACAGTACCCAGCCACTGTCCAAACTGACTCAGAAGCCTGAGGACACCCACGAGCCAAAAGCAGAAAAGCCGGACGCAGCAGCAAATGTTGAGGCTAATACGAACCAAAATGCTGAAGTTGTTCCTGAGGTTCAGCCTCAATCTTCTGAAGGCGTAGTGGTTGATCCTCCAGTTGCTGCAAAAGATAAAAAGCCAAACAAAAGCAAGCGCTCCAAGGCCCCTGCTCAGGCAGTGGCAGCCAGTGTGGTGGAGAAGCCTGTCACAAGGAAGAGCGAGAGGATAGACCGGGAGAAGCTCAAGCGGGCGGGCTCCCCTCGGGGAGAGGCACAGAAGCTGTTAGAACTGAAGATGGAGGCGGAGAAGATCACGAGGACTGCTTCTAAAAACTCTGCAGCGGTGGGAGGGAAAGGGAGGAAGCAGGGGATTAGCAAGGATGGTGGAATGTGATGGACATCCTTATCCAAAGTTAATGTATGAAGACACAAATTGGGTGTCAACATACTTTATATACAACCAGAGATATGAAAAATGTGGTATATATGTGTAATAAGAATTGTAATGCAAAGAAAGTACATGTATAAAGACATAAATTGGCGTGAACATACTTTATTTACAAAGATATGAAAAATGTGCTCTATATGTTTAATAAGAATTGTAATGCATTCTGTTGTTGTGTATTTAAGAAAATAAAATCAGTAAACTCCAAAAAAAAAAAAAAAAAAAAACTCTGCAGCGGACCCGGAGCACCCTGAGCCAAGTTTGCCCCTGAGCCGCACAAGGCGTCGGAATGTCAGGAGTGTCTATGCCACCATGGGTGACCACGACAGCCGCTCTCCAGTCAAAGAGCCTGTTGAACAACCGCCGCGAATGACCAGGAAGCGCCTGGAGCGAGAGCTTCAGGAGGCCGCAGTGGTCCCCACCACGCCCCGCAGGGGAAGGCCTCCAAAGACACGCCACCGAGCCGAGGAGGACCAGGAGCACGAGGCCAAGGAACCCGCGGAGACTCCCAGGCCCACCGAGGGGTGGAGGTCCCGGAGGTCACAAAAGTCAGCAGCAGCAGCCGGCCCCCAGGGGAAAAGGGGGAAGAGCGAGCCAAAAGCTGATGCCGAGGCTGCCACTGAGGCAAGTCCCCAGGTGAACTAAAGAAAATAACACCAAGGCCAAGGCTGATAAAGAAGAAGCAGGAAGTGAACAGAAACGGGATAGAAAAGAAAGCAACACAGACAGAAATGTACCTGAGACTCCCCCAGTTGAAGTGGTGGAGAAAAAAACAGCCCCTGAGAAAAATTCCAAATCAAAGAGAGGAAGATCTCGGAACTCTAGGTCAGCAGTGGACAGATCTGCACATTTGAAAACCATGGACACGGCCGTCAGTCCGTGGCCAAGGGGGCTACAGTGCAGGCCGTGGACAGGGAAGCCGGAATCGCGGCAGTCTCCCCCAGAAAAGTGAGAATCCCCAAAAGGATAGTAGCCCCTCATCCCAGCTGAAAAATGATCCAGTTGAACCCAGCAAGGAACCGGAGAAGGAAAACGTGTCTGCCCCAGAAGCCACGCAGCTAGCCAAGCAGATGGAGCTCGAGCAGGCCGTGGAGAATATCGCAAAGCTCACCGAGACCTCTGCCAGTGCTTTCAAGGCGGCAGCCGCAGGTGCATCCCAGGGCCCTGCCACAGAGGACAGGGACAAACCTGCGCACCAGGCGAGCGAAACCAAACTGGCTGCATCCATTGGCTCCATCATCAATGACATTCCTGGGGAGCCAGAAAACTTCCCTGCACCTCCCCCTTACCCTGCAGAATCTCAGGCAGACCTGCAGCCCCCAGAGCAGAGCGTGGAGCCCGAGACCCATGAGGCTGTGTCTGGCATCCTGGAGACAGAGGCCGCTACAGAGTCTTCAGGGCCACCAGCCAGTGCCCCTGACCCCTCCGCAAGCCCAGCAGATGCAAAGGAAGTCAGAAGGAACAGCAGTGAGCCCTCCCAACCGGAGCAGGAAGCCAAAGGGTCAAAGGAACCAGAAGTTGCTCCCACTGGTAAGGACAAAGGGCGCCAGAAGACAACTCGATCTCGCCGCAAACGCAACGCAAACAAGAAGGCAGGTGCTGCTGCGGAAACCCATGACCCCGAGCCAGTCCCCGCTCCAAGCAAGAGCCCTGCAGCAGATGAGGGGACACCCGAACGCCCCCCAGAACCCCCACAGGAGGAAAAGCAGAGTGAAAAGCCTCAGTCCCCCCCTCCTCAGGCATGTGCTTCCGACCCAAGCAAGACTCCACCTCCCGAGAGTCCAGCCCAGGAAAGCAGCATTGAGGAGAAGACTCCAACCAAAGCGCCCGCGCCCCCAGACCTCCCTACCCCTGCCCAGCCAGCACCCGTGGATGAGGAGGCGCAAGCCAGGTTCAAGGTACATGCAATCATTGAAAGTGACCCAGTGACTCCGCCCAGCGACTCGAGCATACCCCTGCCCACAATTCCCTCTGTGACTGTAGCAAAGCTTCCACATAGTAGAATTCGTTTTTTCTACCTTTTTCAAGTGTTTTGTTATGCATCATTAGGTTATACATTTGGGATCTTCTTGATTTTCTTATGCAGGCACTCATAGTTACAAACTCTTTTTAGAATTGCCTTCATGGTGCCCCAAGGGTTCTTGTATTTTATATAATTATTCTTATTTGAACTTAAGAATTTTTAAATTTCTCCCCTGAATTATTCTTTACTCATTCATCTTTCAAAAGTGTGTCATTCAATCTCCATGAGTTTATGTAGTTTCTGTAATTTTTTTTTCGGTGTTGATTTCCTATTTAATTCCATTATGATCTAAGTAGGTGCAAGGAATTATAAAAATTATTTTTGTATTCACTAAGAGTTGTTTTGCAGCCTAAAATATGGTCTTTTGGAGAAGGTTTCATGAGCCATTGAGAAGAAACTATATTCAAGTGATGTTAGATATTCTAAAGATGTATGTTGATTCCATTTGATTTATCATATTTTTAGGTCCAAAATGTCTTTACTGAGTTTATATCTGGATGAACTACCTATTGATGAGAGTGGAATATAGAAATCACCCAGCATTATTGTACTGGGAGCTGAGTCTTTAATTTGAATAGTATTAATTTTATATAATTAGATGCACCCACATTGGGGACATAAGTATTTACTATCATTATATATTCTTGTTGAATAGTTTCCTTTATCAATAGGACATGATCTTTCCTCTTTTGATTAATTTTGTTTTGAATTCTGCTTTGTTAGAATATGAGAGTAGCTACTCCTGCTTGTTTTCAGGCTGCATTGGCATGGTATATCTATTTTATTCTTTTACTGTGGTTGCCTTTTCCTGTAACATGAATCTCTTGCAAGCAACCTGAAGTTGGGTCTTGTTTTGTTTTTTGTTTTTTTTTTTCATTCTGCCAGCCTATCTTTTAATTAGAGAGTTAAGATCATTCACATTAACTGTTGTTTTAGAGAGATGTTTATTAAATCTTACCACTTTGATTTACAATATGTAATTTAGTTCTCGTTCTCATTTACTTAGCTACTCTTCAAATGAGATTTGTTCACTTTTTATTTCATCTGTAGGCAGTATTTCTTTAAATAAGTTCTGTAGTGTCAGCTTTGTAGTCATGAATTCATTTAGCTTCTTCTTACCTTGAAAGGTTTTTATTTCTTTTTCAATTTTGAAGGATGCTTTGTTAGATATAGCAATATTGGTTGATGTGGACAGTGATGACTCAGATTGGGAGTCCATGGTTGATTCATGGCTGTGGTGTGCCTACTATCTGGGAATGTTTCTGTGCAAGGGATGCCAACTTGCTATGGTGATGGCCAGCCTGAAGAGGCTCTGTGAAAGAGTCTTATCAGTTTTGTCCTTGATCTCAGACACAAAGCTCCAGAGAATAGAGGATTTCTGAGTATGTCAAGAAAACCACAATGTTTCACCAGTGCTGCTACTTCCAAACCTGCCTGCTTAACATTAACTTTAGACAATGGGCTTCCTAAGTGCTGCAGGAAGCTCCAAGCATTGTAACAGTGAAATAGCTCCAAGAATGTTTGTAGCCCGGTAACTTTCTAGTTCGAAAAAAACAATACCTCTATAGTCTTTAACTTCTTGATGATGAGAACCTATAAAATAAACAAATTTGCTGGGCCAGCTCTTCAGTCACTCTTTCTCCATCAGACAGCAGTGTTCTATCTGATCCCAGCTTTCTCTCAATATCTGTGTGTTTTTCTTAATTCCATATCACCCCTTTTTGGTTTTCTAAAGGTTCAGCCATGCAAGTCACAGCAAGTTGACATTATTTTCTTTCAGGACTTGGAACACATCATTCCAAAACCTTTCAGAATTTTTGCTGAGAAATCAGAAGTAATTCTGGTTAGCTTGCCTCTTTATGTGACCTGATGTTTTTTCCCTTAAAGCTTTTAAAATTCTATCTTTGTTCTGTATGTTAAACATTTTAATTATGATGTATTGTTGAGAAGTTCTTTTTTTTTTTCCTTGTCTATTTAAGGTTCTAAATGCCTCCTTGTAGCTGAATGTCCATTCATTCTCAAAGCTTGGAAATTTTTCTGTTACTTCTTTAAAGAGGTTATCCATGACATGAGTCTTCATCTCACACCCCCTTCAATTTCTCTGATTCTTAAATTTAGTGTCAATGTTGTTCCAGAGTTCTTGTACATTATGGTTAGGGTTACTTATTTTCTTTAATACTCTCTAAATGTTCAAGGCCAGTCACTTTGTCTTCCATCTCTGAGATTCTGTCTTCAGCATTGTCTACTCTATTAAAGAGACTTTTAACTGAATATTGTACTTGATTTATTCTGTCATTCATTTCCAAGACTTCTAATTGGTTCATTTTTTCTTTAATATTTATTTAATTGTAGATGAACACACAGTATCTTTATTTATTTTTATGTGGTATTGAGGATCAAACCCAGTGCTTTACACATGCAAGGCAAGTGCTTTACTACTGAGCTACAGCCCCAGCCCCGTCTAATTGGTTCTTTTTAAAATCTCTTTCTCCTTACTGAATTTCTCATTCATATTGACTTCCTTAAATCATTCAGTCATTTTTCTGTGTTCTCTTGGAATTCATTATTTTTATAATCATTCTTTTGACATCTTAATCTGATATTTCATCCATTTCAATATCTTTGGGGTAAGTTGCCAGTTAACTATCCCTTGTTTTTTCACATTTCTTGTATTCCTGTGTCAGAGTTTATGCATTTGTTGGGATGTATATATCTTTCATGCTTATGATTGGACCACAGCTTTCCCTTGCCAAATTGTCCTAGAGTAATCTAGATTGAGACCCCCCCCCCACAGGTGTGGTATTCTCAGGCTTTGTGGTAATTCTGTGTCATTGTTGTTGTTATTTGTTGTAGAAGTGGATGTCCATAGTGAGACTGAAAACCCACCCATAGAGATTTCTATTTGGAGCTTTGGGTTTTAGTCTCTTCTCTTCTTCGTAGAAAAGTATAGCTGTAGTTTGAGTTTGGTTAATTTATGTGTGGAGCAAAGTGTGCTTTCTTTTGGCTGAGTTTAATTCAGTATCAAAATCTCTTCCCTGTGAACTTTCAGTGTCCCTGTGTATTAGCTGAACCTCACAGAAAAAAGGGAAACAAGTAATAGCACACAGAGAAGCAAACAATATACAGCATTAAAATAAATGCCTTGTGAGGAGCTGAGGTTGTGGCTTAGCGGGAAAGGGGCTGAGGTTGTGGCTCAGCGGTAGAGCACTTGCCTTGCATGTGAAGCACTAGGTTCGATCCTCAGCATCACATAAATAAATAAATAGATAGATAAAGGTGCTGTGTACAACTAAAGAAAAATTTTAAAAAAAGAAACTGAAATCTGAAAAAATAAATAAATACCTGGTGCCTACTATGATATCTACAACACTACCACAGAAACAAGAATGATGGGTTCAACAATTGTCAACAGCCAAAACAGTAAATAACCATGAACTATATCTGGAATTAATATAAACAGCAGGTGTCAACTCTGTCATCCATAGTAGTAAGAATCACAACAACATAAATGTTGGGGGCAGGAGTTATACAAACCATATAGTTCTAAAAGATGTTAAAAATACAGTTCATTAAGAGAAAAGAAAATATGATAGAATAAAGAGAGTTTAGAATGTTCAAATTGTGAACAGAGAATGCAGATAAGATGTATCCAGTGATGGTTATAAGGAAGGAGGAGAAGAAAAAGTAGAGAGAGAACAAGAAAATTTCGTGTTAGCAGGACAAGAATGGAGAGAAAAAGAAACAAAAACAAAACAAAAAATATATAGATAGATCAAAAGCCCTAACCCTCAAAAAAGAAAAACGACTACATCTTAAAAATGCTAAATATGAGAAATATATGTGTGTGTGTGAATGTGTGTGTGTGTGTGTGTGTGTATATATATATATATATATATATATATATATATATATATATAACATACATATATGTAATATACACACACACATATATATAGATATCTACAAGCCAATCAGCACAGCAAGAACAAAAAATGGAAAAGATTCATACTGAAAAATTAAAAGATTTTCTCCATTGAGATGAATAAAACAGTTAAAGAAAAATGAATGGATGGTCACTACCTATGCTCAACTACCCTTTTTTCTGTTTCTTCTTGGGCTGTGTACTGACAAAGAGAGAGAGAGAGAGAGTAGCAGGCAGAGCAAGGGCTGGGGTTGTTAACCTCTTCTCCTTTTTGTGTTGCTCACCAATCTGCTAGTTGGAGTGGCCTAAATCTGACTTTCAACATTTCCTTCTCACCTATATAAGGTAGGATGGAATGAAAAGTACTCTTTGAAATTTTGTCTGGACAGCCCAGATGGATGCACTCCCAGGACAGGGCTACTGAAGAGTTCTGTGTGCGGAGTTCCAATGACTGGAGCCTAGGTCTTATGGGTTTTTACGGGCTTCATTAGGTGGTATCTGCTCTGAAGGGATTAGATCAACACACCTCTAGGTTCTGGCAGATGCCAATCTTGATTGGGAGTCTGGATCCCAGGAGCGTCCCAAGAATTCTACTTGCAGAGCATGGGAACCAGTCCTCCACACACTCTGCTACTCATAATCACAACGCTCCCTCATTTAGTCACTGAGTGTGTTCACGCCACTCTCTTCAGCTTTCTGGCCCTCTTCAGCTGGTTGTATGAGCTGTCAGACCCCAAAGAAAAACAAGTTGGCTCCCCTTTATTTTTTCTGACTTGAATCTCCCTGACTACAGTCTTCTTTGTGCCTTTTTCAAACATATTGTGCTAGGAACACCATAGGCCACATGTTATGTGCTTGCCAGGGCAGTATAGCAGTGTTTGCTATGAGTTCCAAAAGCAACAAGATGAAGTGTAACCTCCTCAGGATGGCTCTCCATTTTCCAGTTGAGAAATACAAAACACTTTTTAAACACAGTTCACTGTGCAACGTCTGCATCAGTTAAGTTCTATTTGCTTTTCGGATGTACAGGTTTTTCTGTGCCAAATCTGTCAGTTGTGTTTCTCTCTGTTTGTATTATCCCTCCCCTCTGAGGTAAACCAGCACTGCTGCTGCTGCTGCTGCTGCTGCTGCTGCTGCTGCAATAGGTTTGGCTCTAACATACTCTTTCTTATTCCTTGTCCAATGCACCCAAATTTCTGAGTTTCTAAGAAACTCTGACTGCCTGATCCTGAATTTCAGTGAATTCCCCCTGTCACCCACCTCACTGAGAAACTATTCCCATTGCCGTGGAGCAATTGGAAATGGAACATCCCTCTATCTGCCATTCTAATGTTTGTTTTTAAAATGGGTAAATGGGGGCAGGGGATATTGCTCTATAGTAGTGCTTGCCTGTCACAAGGAAGGCTGTGGGTTCCTGCAATCCCCAGGACAACCTAATTAATTAATTAAGGTATAAGGGCCTTCAAACAAAGTCTTTAGAAACTGGGTAAAGTTAGGCAATGTATTCCTAGAATATCCAGAAACAAATGTGGCTATTCTTTTATTTGTAATTGGCATAAAAATAACAATAACACCCCTACCACACTGAGTAATTATGATATATGGAATAGTGAAAAGATGAATGACAGAAATGTTATAGTCACAAGAGGAAGGAAATGGGTAGTCTTTAGTGTTGGGTACCTATACTACTTGTGAAGCAGTAGAGCATTATGTGAAAGTAGCATAAACTTGTTGTAAATGTACATTACAAACTCTTGGGTGACCACTAATTTTTTAAAAGAAATAAACTAAGAGATAGCTGAGTCAGATAAAATGTTTGTTTAAAAAAATTGTCAGCCCATAAGAACAGGATCAAAAGAACTACAAGACAAAAAACAAAATGGCAATAGTAAGTCCTTACATATCAATAATTATTTTCAATATAAATAGATTAAATTTGTCCATAGTGAGATGTAGAGTAGCTGAATTAATTTTAAAAATTAAGATCCATCTGATGCTATATAAAAGAAGCTCATTTAGCCTTAAGGACACACATAAACTGAAAATGAAGAGCTTGAAAGATATTCTATGTAGTGGAAACCAATAGGGAGATATGGTGGCTAAACTTATGTCAAACAAAATGGACTTTATGTTTATCTGGTAGAGATATTTGTGAAACCATGTTTTCTGCAGCATTATTCACAAGAGTTAAGATATGTAAATAACATAAGCAGCCCTAAGAGATGAATATTGTGATGTGTGTGTGCACGCACACATGCGCACATACATTAGGCATGCTTTAAAAAGGAAGATTTTGTTGTTTTAAATGACACAGATGAAACTGGAGGATATTATGCTAAAACAACTGAAACAAGTCAAACACAGAAAGAAAAATACTGTGTGATCTCATATGTAAAATCTGGAGGAAAAAATGTGTACATTGAAACAAAGAGTAAAATGAATGTTGGTAGAATGGTAAGAGGTAGGTCAAAGGATACAAAGCTGGATTTACATAAAATGAATAGGTCTAGAGATCTAATGTACATCATGGGTAATATAGTTAATAATATTGGATTTATGTTGAGAACTTGCTAAGAAAGTATATTTTAGGTGCTCTTACCACACATACCCAGACACAAAGGTAACTGTATGAGATGATGGCTGTTAATTAGCTTGACTATAGAAACCATTTCACTAGGTATATAAAAACCTCATGCTATAATTGTAAATATACATGAAACTGAAAATGAAATAGAATGTCAATATATATATATATATATATATATATATATATATATATATATATAATGTCTTGTTTAAAATCAATTCAAAAAATGGGAAGAAAAATAAAGACTAGATACAATGAATAATAAACTGTTGAAGGTATAATGGCTATAATCCAAATATATAACTTCATTTTAAAAATCACTTTTAAAGTGATTTAAATAAATTCACTAATTAAAAGACAGACTATGAGAATGGATCGAATAAAATAAAAATAAAATAAACAAGATTGCTAGCTGGATATGATGACATACACCTTCAGTCCAAACTACTCAAGAGATGGAGGCAGGAAGATCACTTGAGTCCAGGAGTTGGAGGTCAGCCTGAGCAACATAGTAAGACCCCATTTCAAAAAAGTTTTAAAAAATTTTTTAAATGTCACCTACAAGATACATTAAATATAATGATACAAATAAACTAAAAATAAAGGGATGTATAAAATGTATTATTCTAACACTAATCTAACAGAAAACAGACGTAGTCTTATTAGTTTCAGACAAATCAGCCTTCAAAATAAGAAAAATTATCAGGGATGAAAAGGGAATTCCATAATAACAAAGGGAAGGGTCAATTCTCCCAGAAGACACAATAATCTTTAAGATGTATATATTTTAAAAGAGTATCAAAATATATAAGACAAAAACTGCAATGAGAAACAGCTGAATTCACTAGTAATGTTGAAGACTTCAACACCTCCCTTTCATTAATTGACAGATTTAGCAGGTAGGAAAATCATCAAGAATATCTTTGACTTGAGCAACACCATCATTTAACTTGATCCAACTAACATTGAAATAATTTACCCAGCAATGGAATGAATATACATTTCTCTCAAAGTTCCCATGGAATATTTACCAAGATAGATCATATTCTGATCCATAAAACACACCTTAACAACTATAAAATAATAGAAATTCCCCATAACTGAAAAAAAAAATAGAAACAATACAATGTCTGCTCTCAGACCTCAATGGAATAAAAACAGAAATCAAAAACAGAAAAAGAGCTGTGAAATCCCAAAATATTTGGAGACTAAACAACATACTTTTAGCACATGGATCAAAAAAGAATTATCAAGTGAGGAAAAAAAAGAAGTGGGTCACATTAGATTGGGTAGAGAGAAGTGATGGGAGGGGAGGGCAGGGGAAGGGGGGAAAGGAAGGACAGTAGAATGAAATAGACATTATTATTGCTGTGGGTATATACGTGACTGCATGACCAATGTAATTCTGCAACCTGTACACTCAGAAAAATGAGAAATTATATCCCATCTGATTCAAATGTATGATATGTCAAGATCATTGTACTGTCATGTGTAACTAATTAAAGCAAATAAAAAAATGTTAAAAAAAGAATTATCAAGATAAATATTTTAAATTAAATAAAATAAAAATACAGCATTAGGGGCTGAGGCTGTGGCTCAGTGGTAGAGCGCTCGCCTAGCACATGCGAGGCTCTGGGTTCCATCCTCAGTACCACATAAAAATAAAAACAAATAAAAATAAAGGTATTGTGTTCAATTACAATAAAAAAAATTTAATACAGCATTAAAAATACGTGGCATGCAGAAAATGCAGTGCTTAAAGGGAAACTTATAGCATTAAATGTACATATTAAAAAGAAAAAAAGACGGTGGAATGAGATGGACATCATTACCCCCAAGTACATGTATGAAGACACAAATGGTGTGACTCTACTTTGTGTACAACCAGAGATATGAAAAATTGTGCTCTATATGTGAAATATGAATCTGTAATGCATTCTGCTGTCATATATAACAAATTAGAATAAACTTTTTAAAAGTTAAAAAACATCTAAAATCTCTGTGCAGTTGTGCTTTGCTTACCTTATTAATATCTGTTTCCAAAACATGGAGAAACATAGATTCCTCCACAGGTAGCATAAGGACAGAAGGATGAGAGCCAGCCAACACAAGAATAGGAATTTTCAGAAAGTAAACTAGCCCCTAGGCTTGATCCCCAGCACCATAAAGATAAAAGAAAGGAAAATAAAAGGACAAGCTAGAGCTTAGCAAGTCTCCCTGGACAAAGAAGTAGTCCACCACCAGAAACTGGGGACTGAGAGTATGTGCCCTTTCTAGACCCCAGGTCCAGGCCTACATCCCAGAACTTCAACACAACACTAGAGGCTTTGGGGAGAGGTGGCCAAAACCTATGGGAGAAGAGCCCATATTCCTCGACCACCCCATTACTAAGCACAATTGATCTGTCTACCCTCAGGTGCCCTTTGGATCCCTCTGCCCGTACTTTCCAACCACATCTTTCACTATACCATATATTTACCTCAACAACATTTTATATTTATTGCACCTGCTACCTAGATATTACAAGAGACCCTTTTTCTGCTTGATGATCTCTCTCTGAAAAACATATAACCTTTGAAAACCTCACATGCCCACAAAATCTACTGTGTCTTCAACTATAGCTTCCTCCAAAACACAATGCTTTTTTTTTTCCTTTTTTTGAAATGTATGAAGCTAAACATATACTCAGCAGCATATATATTCTAAGAGATCCATGTTTACCAAAAAAAAAACATAAAAAGTGTTTTAGTCCACAGTCATCCGAACTAAGAAATAGAAGGCAAGATAGGAGGAAGACACAGGTATGGCATACCCATAGCAACAACTTAAACACTGTTTAGTAATTCTTTCTGCCCAAATCCCTAGTAAGCTATTCTGCTTTTAAAAGCTCTCACTACAGCTCCTTCTATCCACACAATGTCCACCCTGCTACTCCTTCACTGTTGTACCAAATCCCCTCTGTCCTTTCCTCAACATTTTAAAATCTGCCTCAATTTCACAGAACAATTGTGCTGGACAACAACCTGCACACCAAAACCATCCTGATTTAGGAAGTAGGCTTCTTTTTATCATTATATTACCTCTTGTGAGCATAACTGAAATTATACTTAGCAAAGTCTTTGTTTTGAAGCACACCTATAGTTACTTCCTCCATAAAAGGCTTTATGATAAGTTTTTCCATCCATTTTCTTCTCACTAACAGGCCGATTGGTTCTTTTATATATTTTTTTTTGTTTTGGGGTTTGGTTTTTTATTTTGTTTTGTGCTGGGGATCAAATCCAGGACCTCAAACATGCTAGGCAAGTGCTCTATCACTGAGCAATGCCCCAGACCTCTTCTATATTTTTAAAACAAGATGTCGCTTATGCTGATGTTATTTATATGTTTGTGTTATCTTCCTGTGTTAGATGCTTAACATTTATAACTCCCAAAGCTCTGTTCTTTAGATTATAAACAGCTGAAAATAAACCATGTGTCACTTCCTTCCATTTCTTGCCTGTTTCCCCACTGAGTCTGATGTATCTGCCTTGGTCCCATGACACCCTCTCCTTTCCTTTCCTGTTTGATGAGGGCTTTCCAGTAATGACAGCCCCTTTCTCTGCTTGTCTTCTGTATCCACAGCTTCTCCATTGTCTGCTTCAAGACTGCCTCCTCTTATCTACCCTCCCTTGACCACAGGAGATCTGTGCTCTTCAGGAAAATGCCTCCATAGAGCCTTTGGGATTGTTGTTTGTCTATACAAATCTAGTGCTGCAGCCCTGAAGTCCCAGGACTGAGAAATGTAAAAACATCCTTTAATATCTGAGCAAGATAACCTTCACCAAATATTTCCAGATGTGAAGGGGTTAATAAAAAAAAGGCACATAGAATGTATTCTTCAGAAATGGTGTATAAAAATAAAGGCTAAGAAACTTTTCCAGATTAAAGGAGACTAAAGACACACAGCAACTAAATGCAATGCATGCTTATACACATGATTTTGTAATATAGATTTAAAATAAAAATAAAGCTAGATACTACTGGATAAACTGACACAAACAAATGAAATATGGATGAGATATCAGCTTAAAATTTTATGCCAGTTAAATTTACCAAAGGGGATAATTCTTAATATGTGATGAAATATTAAGAAAAACTAACTATATGACCTATATTCTCAAATATTCTGGAATAAATGTGTATTTTTTGTGGATATATGTCATACATAAAATGAGAGATTGCTAATGGATCAAAATATTAACAATAGGTAAATCTGTATAGCAGGTACACTATTTTCCCATTTGTGCAACTTTTCTGCAAGTTTAATTACTTTCATAGCGATATTTTTCAAATGGACTACCAACTATGTTGTTCTCATATTTAACCTTTGAGATTTTAAATTCCCTCAACTGTTCCCACTGCACCCGACCCTCAGTAATGCTCAGTACCCACTTTAAAATACTTGTCTCAGGTTCTACCATGGACCTAGGATTCTTTCTCACATGTAAAGCAACTAATATTTCAGTAGAGTTTTACAAAATACCAGGGAAGAGAACAAAACATATATATTTTTTAATGATACACAACGTAAAACCAAAGAGCCAAAATTTTAAGAAACTATGTTTACATCATATAACTCCTATTTTCTTTCCAATTTGGTACCACCAGGTCACATGTCTTCTGGGATTTTGTGGTAATTGGTTTTCAGATGTATTTTCTGCTTACTAAGTTACTTACCTCTTCTTCACAGGATTCTCATTTTCAAAAAATGCATTGACTCCCTTTGTAACATCCTCTCCTTATCATACTCAAGCAATTTTTCTTTTTAAATACTTTACTTTTTAAGCAGTTTTTTTTTTTAAAGATGTATTCTGTTATATTATGGATCTGTAATGTCGCCCTAAGCCAGCAATAATCAGAGGTAGAACTTTTGGGAAGTGTTTAGGTCATAAGGGCTCTGGCCTCATCAGTCGATTAATCCATTGATGGGTTCATAATTGAATACACCATTGGGAGGTGTTGGAAATTGTAGAAGGTGGGGCATAGTGGGAGGAAGGAAAGCACTGGAGGCATGCGCTGGCAGGGTATATCTTGTCCCTGACCCCTTCCCTCATCTCTCTACTTTCTGGCCACTATGAGGCAAGCAGCTCTGCTGTGCCACATGCTCTGCATCATGATGTTCTGCCTTACCAAAGGCCCATAGAAATGGGGCCAAGTGACCATGGACTGAAACATCTAAAACCATAGCCAAAGTAATTCTTTTCTCCTTTATGCTTATTTTCTCAGGTTTTTTGTCATAGTAATGGAAAGCTAATCAACACATTCACATACATAAAATTCAAGTGTATAATCAATGATTGTAATGTATTTACAGAGTTGTGCATCTATCACAAGTGAATTTTAAAATATTTTTGTGATTTCCAAAATAAACTCTGTACACTTTAGTTAGCATTCCTCTTACCCTTCATTCTCCCAGCCCTAAACAACTACTGCTCTATGTTCTATCTTTGTATATTTTCCCTTTTCTAGATATTTCATAAGACTGATATCATATGTGGTGATTTGTAATCTATTTCTTTCATTTAACAAAGATTTGAAGGTTCATTAATTTTTTAGCCTACTTTATTATTTTATTCCTTTTATGGATAAATTAGATTCTACTGTATGCTCATACACCAATTGTCCATTCATTGGTTGGTTATGTTGGTTGTTTTCACATTTTGAATATTATGAATAATACTGCTATGAGCATTAGTGTACAAGTTTCTGTATGGATTTGTTTTCATTTGTCTTATGTATATACCTAAGAGTGGAATTGCTGGGTCATATGGCAATTCTGTTTTTAACATTTTGAGGAAATGGAAAACAGCCACACAATTTTATAGTCCCATAGGAGTGTATGAGTCTTCCAGTATCTCCATATTCTCTTAAACACTTATTATCTGATTTTTTATTCTAGCCATCCTAGTGTGTGAAGTAATATCTTGGTGGTTTTAAATTATAGTTCCCCAAAGATTAATGAGTTCAACTATTTTTTTCATAAAATCCTTTATTTCTAATGGCATTTAGGGAAGGATGGTCCCCCAACGGTTTGACTGTATAATACAGTTAACTAGAAACATAATTCATTTTAATCATGTGAAAGGAAAAATTTATTTTCTTCTAAATACTTGTAAGCAATTTATATGTTTACAATCTCAGGTTTTTATCTACACTGTCATGGTTTAGATATTAGTTGTCCCCCAAAAGTTCCTATGTTATTGAAGGAATATTTAGAAGTGAAATGATTCGATGATGATAGCTGTAACCTAATTGGAACATTTTAGTTTGAATGGACTGAGTGTTAACTATAGGCAGGAGATGCATGACTGAAGGAAGTATGTACTGGAGATGTGCCCCACAAGGATTTGCCTTTGCTGCAGCAGCCCACCCTCCTTCCCTACTCCCCTGCTTTCCCCCTCCCTCCCTACTTCCTTCCTTCCTGGCTGCCATGAATGGGTGAATGGATCAATGGATCAGTGCTCCTCCACTTCCTCCACCATACCCTTCTGCCATGATGTTCTGCTTCACCTTATACCCAGAGTCATGAACTTAGCGGACCATGTACTAAACCTCTTGAACTATGGCCAAAATAAGTTTTTTATCCTCTACATTTTTTCGGTTAGGTATTTGCATCACAAATATGCAAATTTGACTGACATACACATGTACAGTTTACTACTTCTATTCTTTTTTTCATTTGTATTTTCTGTGTAGTTACAAGAAGACAATATTGTGCACTGAATTTTGTAAGGTTACTTCTTGAATGAAGTTGGGAAAGGAATTGAATGACTCCTCAGTGTTAAAAGGCAGAGCAGAACAGATTGTCAAATTATGCTCACTGTTTTTAATCGCCAATGCTATATACCTGTGTTCTGCATGTGTCTCTTGTATGATAAATATCATGGGAATATGATTGACACAGCCTACATAGCATATCACCTGAGAGATGGACTTTTAATCTTAATATAAAAGATGGGGGACACCGCACATGTCAAATGATAATTATGAAAGTTGAGTATAGGGTGCATGGGGAGTTTTATTGTTTAATCCATCCCTATATGTTTAAACATTTTTGTAATAATCTTTTTAAAAGAGAAAATGTTGACTGCCTCATAAGGAGAGGGAAAGACCAAAAAGAATGGTTGACAAGGTTGGGACAATCTGTCAAAACTAGATTTGAGCTCTCAGTAAAGACATTCTGGGAGTGTAATTCCTTTGAGGTTGGGACCTTGGAAGGAAAACATTCTATACAACAGGAAAAAAGGAGGAAAAGAGGAATTGATAGTGAAGTGTTTTTCATGCCAAGATCCCATATGAATGGCTTCAGTTCCTTTGTGATTTATGAGTCCAATACATCTGGTAAGTGGAGATGGCCTCATTTTGAAGAAAGTGCAGAAGGTTTGAAAAAAAAAATGTGAGTAGTATAGAAGAATGGATAAGGAATCAGTGACCTAAGCTCCATAAGGCTTGTTAACTGAAACTAAGCATAGAATAATAACTTGGGGGAATGAATGAGTGAATTATCTCTATTTAGTGCTAGTGTGTATCATGAATTTAGGGTGGTTCTAGTAGATTTATAAGATTTAAATCCAACAGCAATCAGTCACTTATAGGAAGACATTCCTGGAAAAGGTAGAGAGAAAGGGTTTGGCCAGAGAGTAAGGATTAAATGGGGTTGAATTAGGCCCATTTGGAGCAGTGCTAAATGTAGGTTGCCTGAGAGATCTTGAGGCCTACCTTGAAGAGGGAAGAAATAAATTAGTAGATAAATGAGTAAGTGCAAAAAATAAAGACTGGGAGTTGGAAAGCTGACAAATTGAGGGCCTATAATGGAAGGATAGAGGGTGAGGTCAGAGGGAAGAAAGTCAGGCTATATTACTCCAGCGGCAGAGGTGTTCCTGGACATGGCTGCAAGTGAACTGGAATAGAAGGACCCTAATATGGGTTAAAAGGAACTAAGAGGTAAATTATTGGCAGGTCTCTCCAGATGGATGTTGGTGACTGATTCCTTACCCCTGCAAGTCCCTTGCCCATGGAACCCCTGCCACTTTTTGTTCTTCCCAGAGCCTCTGCAGAGTCTACTGTCTGAAACACTAAGCTTTAGATACTGCAAATCAAAGGCATAACTCTGGAGTAAAAGAAGTATGGTAGAATGCAGGGGCTTTGGTACATATATCTTTTTCATTTCTATTTTTACATCCAGTATTCATAAATGTCTCTGAGAAAGAAAATTCAAGAGTACTCTGAGACAATGAAACCCATTATTTTGTATAATTAAAATGCACTAATTAAAAAAAAAGCCTCTGGGAAACTCAACCCATTTTTGAGTCCCAATCTGTGCAAGTGCAGTTGCCTTCCCAACAGACCCCTATTTTAACACTAAATGTGTGCTGAATCTTGGTTAAAAGGAGCATTTTGTGCAGGTCTGTGATAAACCCTCAAATATCTGACTCTGGTGCATGGTCCAGGACTCAACTCTGGACTGTGAGCTGCAGGTGATGGAGGGAGATCTACCATGTCTCTAAGAAGCCCATGAAAGTCAAAAATGACGTCTCCATCCTGGAAAGTGAACTGTACACACTAAGGGCAAGATCTTGCATGTTGACACCAAGGTTACCCCCTTAGCCCCACCCAAAAAGAGGTATGCCATGTTTGACAACAGCCACACAACCTCATGTACACTTCTGCCAGTATGACATCAGTAACCACTGTAGCACCTGATGAGCCTCAGGGAAGTGCTGGCAGGATCACACTGGGAAAGAGTAGTTGTTCACAATGTGGAGGTGATGAAGCATAATCCTTTCTTCCACCAGAAAGGTCATTTTTTCCCTCATTTTTTTGTTTTGTTTTGGTGTTACTTTCTCTCTTTTTAAAAAATTTTTAGTTGATGGTGCTGAGACTTAAATCCAGTGCTTCACACATGTGAGGCAAGCACTCTGCCACGGAACCACAACCCCAGCTTCCTCTTTCTTTAAAGCATCTTTATTCTCAGCTTTATCTTACCTGAGAGTAAGGTAACTGCCTGGTTAAAATTCCTATCAACAACAGCTGGCTAACCTTTTGCTTTGCAAAAATACCAAGTCCAGGCAGCATGAAAAAGTAACCAGCAAGGGGAAACTCTTAAGTGATTTTCCAGTAAGGAACCATTTAAGGAACTACAATGGCAAGTTCAAAGTATGGTTATTTATAAGATATGCCTTATAAAAACTTCTTAAGCAGCACCTACCCTGCTCCTAAACCCTACCCCAATCACCCAGAATCCACTGCAGCAGTACCCCCTAAACATTCTCAAGCAAGTTTCACCCTTCTGTATGAACTCCTGATAACTGACATGTTTGTAAAAAATGACTAAGCCACTCCATTAACCATTCTCAAAATTGTTCCTGTCCTTCTCTCTCCCTGTCCTCATTGTAATTGGACACAACACCTTTATTTTTATGTGGTGCTGAGGATTAAACCCAGCGCCTAGAGGTGAGCGCTTTACCGCTGAGCCAAAACACCTAGCCCCTTGACTCTCTCTTTAGATATAGAAGACCTATCTTCCTCACTGCAGGGGGAAGGTGTGGGATGCCATATATAATGCCATTAAGGTTAAGCTAAGGGGTAGGAAGCAGTGCCACCTCCTCAGGTTTCAGCAGGAAGAGGAAAGGTGTTTTTTGAAAACATGATATCCCTTCCTTAATGAGAGGTCCAGGAGATTTGGTCACCTTTTTAGAAGTCCAGAGAGGCAATCAATAAAAGCTGAACTACTTTCTCCCCTTCCCTAAACACAAGGAGTAGGTTGCCAAAAAACCAAACCCCCAACACAAGACACCATATTGTTAGAAAACTTATTGGGGAAAATCAGTATTCTCAAAAAGGGATAAATTATTTGGGGGGAAGAAAATTTTCTTTCTGAAAATTCTGGAGAAGCATTTTCTGTTTGAACAATAGGGACAACTCTCCCAACACAGTGCCTTTAGGAAGAGGAGCAGCAGCTGGAGCCACCTGACCAACTCTATATTTGCATGTAGTATTCAGATGGGGCAAGGGTTCCTTGTGCGGCATGGATGGGTGATGCTTCTGACATATCTTTTCCTGTACTGTCACACTTTTCTGGGGCTGTCTGCCCCTGTCCATGACCCATTTATTATTCCCTGTAGGATACCTCTGACCAGCAAAGCCAACTTCTTGGCTGCAAGATTTGGCACTTGGCACCTTAGCACAGGGAGTATTGACATTGAAGGCATGTTTCTGGATGGGTTCTGCCTGAACCGGCAATCCAGTCTTGTGCTGAATTTTCCCAGGCCTCATGGGGGTGGAAAGAGGCTTTTGCGGGGCGGTGGCCTCTACTCCATGCCGACCTGCTAGTTTCTCCTCTAGGATCTTCCCAATGTCTGTCATGATTTTCTGAGCTTCAGTATTCCCAGTAAAGGCAGCTCTCTTCTTAGCTGGGTTTCTGCCTTGCACAGATGATGAAGAGCTGCCATTTTTCAGAGAACCTTCTTGCCCTCTGCCTTTCATACCAAGATAAAGCCTTTGAAAAAAGTGTTTGAACTGGCTTTTAAAATTGTTTTCAGGAGAAGGCTGTCCCTTCAGTGATGGGGCTGAGGACTTGCTCCCAAGTGCCTCCTTTAGTGTTCTGTCTTGAGGGTGGGGGAGCTTCCCTCTAGGTTGGCGTGTCACCAACCCTGCATCCCCTCCACCAAACTCGCCTGTTTGGGGTACCAGAGGGCACACCCTTTTTGATGCTAATGCTATATTCTTATCCTGACACTTGCATAAGACATGTGTAGGGATCCCGGGTTCTTGCCCCTGCTCTGTGTTGATCCCTCTGTTGTCACAGTGGGCTTGTAGAACCTGGGGAGCTGCCATGTCCCCACTAGAGGCACTATGAAAATGAGTGAAGGAAGTCAAGGTCTTGCAAGTCAAGGTTTTGGGAGCTAAGGTCTTGGAAGCCAGGGTCTTGGAAGTCAACTTATCTGAGGCCAGAGACAACTCAGTAGAAAAGGCTGGAACCAGGCCCCGCTCCCTGCTCTCAATTTTCATCTTCAACTCATTAAGCAACTGATTTTTAAGATCTAATGATTTGGAATCTTTGAGAACTGATATTCCTTCTGGGGGCCTTTCAATGGTTAGGGTTGATTCAACTTTATTCATATTCATATCTGTCACTGAGGAGCTTTCTGACTCTGTGGTCGTCAGGCTGTTCGTAGACTGTGATCGAATAGCACAGAGCTCCTTTGCCTTGAATATCTCCCTGGACTTGTTAGACATGGGAAAATATTCTAAATTCTTAATAATTTTTCTCTGAATCTTTTCTATACTATTGCTGGGACTCACTCCTTTATTCCATGATTTGGGTCTGGCCCCAGCCTGCTTTGTGGGCAACTTTGGGCTGCATTTATTGGCTATTACAGTCTGTTTCTGACTGTCTTTATCTTTGTCACTGTGTGGGAAGGGCAACGAAGCCCGTCTATCACCCTCAATTGCCTTGACATTCTCTGTAAGCTCAGGGTTGGTGTGAGAGGGTGAATGTGTTAGGGCCCTCTTATTTTCCTTGCTCACAGGTGAAGTGGCAGAAAGAGGATGATCTAGAGTAGGGCCTGAAATTATTGTTCCCACCTTGTTGATGTGAAAAGTACTAATGCTTTCTTTAAGGGGCTTGGAGATCCCAATTTTGGAATCCTTGCCAGAAGTAAGACTGGATGAGGAGGAAATGTTGGAGCGAACTGAGGACCAGGATGGGGTTCCTTTCATTTTGAAGATGTCTATGGATTCCTGGACCTTTTGGGGAAGCCCACACATCATCCTCTTATGGAACAGTTTAATATGGTCTTCCAAGATCTTTTGTTTGTTGGAACCAAGGAAGGATATATCCTGGGAGGTATTGAGGCCCTTGTCCTTACACACCAGTGGTACCAAATCTCTGTGTTTTGTTTGGCTAGGGGATTTCTCAGGACTAATCAATACTGGCTCCATAGAATGCAATGATCTATTCACAGTGCCAGGCATCTGACACACATTGATTTCCTCAAATTTCTTGCTCAAATGTATTTCTAGGGCTTCTGTCAGTTGTTTCTGAACTGAGCTCTCCTCTGAGATCTTTGATTTTTTTCCAAAAAGACTATTCAATTCGTTTTTTAGGTTTGTCTTAAACTCAGAGTCCAGATCATTATCTGGAGCCCCCTCTGAGTCACTCAATGGATCATCTTTTGTGCCAATCTCTAGACTATTTACTTTCTTCATTCTCTCCCCTAGTGGAAGTAATTCTGAGCTCTTCTCATGGAAACTTCTGGGATGGCTCAATTGTAAATCTTTGCTACTTTGACCCTTAAACAAAGAGATCCATGAAAGTCCATAAGTGGACTTTGACTCAGATATCTCGGAAATTTTTGTTTCAGGACTCATCCTTGATGACAGAGACTCATGGACTCTGCGGGGCAGACCCCACCGGTGTTGAATAAGCCTTTTCTGAAGGTGGTGCTCTAGCTTCTTCCGAAGCTCTTTTTTGAGGGGAAAATCTCCCGGAATGATGGTTGTTGGAGCATAAGCCTTGGAGGACCGTCTATCAGATAAAACACTGGGAGCTGCAGGACAAAACTCTTCCTTGGATTTTTGAACCACAGAGGGTAAACCCCACAAACTTTCCTGTCCTTTCTGTAATACATTATATTCCAAGTCATGAATTTTGGATGGCATGAGAGAGTGTACCTCATCCTGGAATCTATGAATCCTCACTCCACCATCACTAACCTGAGATGAAATGGGTGGTGACAAGGTAGGGACTGAAAATTGAAGCTGGTCCTGGGGTGGGACAGGAGATTGGCACTGAAGCTGGTCCTGGGGTGGGACAGGAGATTGGCACAGTGCTTGGGTCAAGGGTTGAGATTGGATCTCAGGCAAGGACAGAGTTGGGGGAGGGGGTAGAACTAGAGATTCAGGGGCTTCAAAGGAACTAGGCATTGAATTGAAGCAGACATAGGCTGAACAGTCACCTGATTCAGGTACTATAGATTTCAAGGACTCACTACGCAAAGATGGGAGACCCCAGAAGAATTGGGTACATTTTTTAGGTAAGTTATCCTCAAAGGTCTTAGGATCTGAGGACTGGTGGTCTACCTGCAATCCCTCTGATTTGCCTTCACTGCTCTGTGAAGGAAGGGAGACAGGTGAGTCCTGTTGCTCAGCAACTGACTCTAACCTTTTCCCTGAAGAATTCAATTGGTCGTCTGGCTTAAGTTCTTTTGGAAAAGATTTTTTTTTCCTTTTTCTTTTTGTTCTGCATCAGGAAATCGCCCTTCTTTTTTATGTGTCTCTCCAGAAGGGCCAAGACATCAGGGCATAGAAATGAGAGGTTTCTGGGCTCTACAAGGATGGCTGTAGTATCACTCTCAAAAGAGGCCTCAGGAGGATGGAGGTCGAGGAGGTTTTTGTCATCATCAGAGTGCTCCAATTTAGATGGAGACAAGTTTTCAGCATGAGACTGGTTTCCAGAGAACTCTGACACTGGAAGGCTTGCACTGTCAGTGCATGTGGTTGTTGGGACATTAGTAGACAACCCATCAGGGCTATCCACCAGAGACAAAGGGGCTTCTGGTTGGAGAACAGGTTTTGCTTCTTGACTGTCAGTTGGTGGGGGAAGGGTTGGAACAGGTGGGGGAGGAGTTGGAACAGATGTTTGAGGTGGGATATGATCCACTGGCAATTTTGAACTCAAGGGAGAAGGCTCTGGTGGCAGAGAGTCACCCAGTAATGAGGGTCCAGGTAGGTCCTTTAAAGGGGTAATTTGGTCAGGTGAACGAATAGAGGAAGGAAATAGAGTTGGCTCAGTTAAAGGAGTTGAAACTGAAGCTCCCGGAGGGATTGCAGAGACAACATCGGACAGAAAAACTGATGACTCTCTCACAGACGTCACGGAAGACACACGGGACACAGAATTAAGAGCATCTTCCAAGGACGCCTTACAGATCAGTTGACTGACCTCAGCTGCTGTTCTATTACACACCCTACAGAGCGGGTCTGGACATAACAGTTGCCGAAAGCGGAGGAAATCATTATTCTGGCTCATGGGACTGTAAGAGAAAGAAAGCCAAAGCTGTAACCAGAACCACTACAAGGTAAGCAAGATCTGCAGTTCTATGGGTGGTGGGGAGCCCGCTACCTGCTCTACATTCCACACATCTATGACCTCACAATACCCTCCCCTCCCAAGTTCTTTATTCACATACCCATGGCTATGGCTATCCCTCCTGTGATTAGGGCATGTTGCGAAGAATTCCTGGGGGACTGAATAAAGCATGCTAGGAAAGGAATCAGTAAAGGGAAATGACTAATCACCTTTTCAGAATAGAAAGCAGCTTCCTCCCCTCCTCTACTTCTCTCCGGCAAGTTCTCCGACCTGGAAAACCAGGACAGTTGGTTATATATAGTAAAGGTAAAAACACACGTTATCATTCAGGAGTTTTTACAGGAAACAGGATATTAAAGTCAGAAAGCCCTAAAAATCTGCAGATAAGGTCATAAGTGTCAGGGATAATAGTAAGAAGGTTCACAGGTATATGTGGTTCCATTTAGAAAGTACTTTCACCTGTACCATCCTACATGCTGCTCAAAACCACCACCTGAAGCACAAGGATCAGTAGCTAACTCAGGATGAATCTAATCAGCCAAGAATTAAAGTAGTTTACACCATGTCACCAGACAGAAATTCTGACTCCAAGACAATCAGGGGTCTTTGGACATCTCACAGGGCCACCTACTTGGCAGTAAATGTCCAAGGCCCAGGTCCATCACTACTTCATTCACACCCAAGGAAGGGTGGGCAGGGAAGGGACTCTGAAGAATCTCTCAGGTCTCACTGCCTTCTCCTGAGCCTCTCCTCTGAGACCCTGCTTCCTGAGAGAGACTGCACCTAGAAACTGACATCCTCCAAGATCATGGAGCTGTAGGGAGATAGGAAAGTTCACCCTTATAGAGCTCAGGTTGAACAGGCAGAACCTTACCTTTAGATACTCCATTTCTCCTTCTCTTTGTTCCCTGACACTGAAAACAAAAAGAAAAGAATGAGGGGCTGGGGCTCATTTCTTTTACTCCTTTTGTTAACAAGCTTAGACATTCATTAGGCAAGAATTGGACAACTCTTCATTTTTAATTAGTAGAAATTGTATTCCTTCCTTTTATTAATCTTGAAGGGCAATGAAATATTTTCAATTTTTTACTTCTTTGATAATTTCAAAGGACATTTTTTTCTGTGAGATTCCACATTTGATGGTCTTAAACCCTCTGCGGAAGGAGGGCATAGAATCTGAGGCCAACAATTACGTCTGGGCTCCCCCGGGGAACCCTGTGTCCTGGGGCAGAGCTCAGGCTACAGGCTCTACTCTGAGGTCAGCACTGCTGTCCTGATCAGCCCAATATGAAGGCTGGGTGAAGCACATCTGACATGGGAATGAGACTCAGAATCTAGTCAGAAGAGACCTGTCTCCTTCAGAGAAGCCACACTCTCTATCCAAACCAATCTGGAACCCTCCATCACACCCCAAAAGATAGTCTGTGAGCTTCAGATGGAAACCTTAGTCCTTCCCGAACCTCTGACTTCTTTCCCTAAAGAGTGAAGTTCTATCTTGTCCTCAGACTTCCTAAGTCACATCTCCTTTGAGCCAACCAAACATTTAGTAATGTGAGAATGGAAATAACAAATCACATTTGACATTTCACAAAACATTTCACATTTGACAAAATCAAGAAACTCCCTTGGGAGTTCACTCTGCTTCCTTACCTTCTTCTGGATGGCTTTATTTTTCTCGAGTGTTGGTGAAAATCGTTTCAATACCTGAAAGGACAGGTATAGAAAAAGCAACACCAACCCACTGAAAATGGTACTTTGGGGATCAATATCCCAAAGAATTGAACCAAGATCAACCATGGTTCAGTATGGCTATTCAGCAAAGAGAAAACATTCTTCATCTTCTGAATTGCTCGGGTGCCTAAGGCAAATGAGTTCTGAAGGTGCCTGGGCTTCTCTATATCTCCAGGCTTGCATCACACACCATTGAAGAGTCACAAAGGGAAAGGATTCTGAGGGTGGGGAGAGAAGACTTGAGGAGGTTGTGCCCCTCCTCCACCTGCCCACCAGCCAGCAGATCCTTCTGCTCAGGTCTGTTGTTCCATTTCCCACTCGACTCTTTCCTCATATCATGCCTTCATTATCTCAGGGAGCATTCCTGTTTGTTTCATGTGTAACCAAGATGTTTTACATGAGTCCCTTTTTACTGTTTGGATCCCTTGACTTACACCCCACCAATTCCACTGCCTTGAAAATCTGACATACACTGCCTGGAATTTTTGCTTGTACCAAGACATTTACACTCTTGGGTCACCTACATCCTTAAATCTATCTTATCTACAGAAAGCTTTTGCTTTACTCTAACTCACATGTAAAACTTAATGTTCTTTCATACTTATGTAGTTTTATAAGTTTCAATAGCAAATTTTTGTTTCAATCAGCCTGTAGTGTCTTCAATCACAGTGGCTCACTCTCATTAAAACTAATAATTTGTTAGTCAACACTGTGAAACAAAAATAAACATTAAAAAAAATCTAAATAAAATTGAAACTTCAAGTGATCTTGGAGATAAGTTTATAACGCTTGTTTTTTTCTGAAGTAGTGAAGATTAAACATAACAAAGACTATTGGATGTGCTCTATTTCCCGCCCCCTGACAAATTGATCCAGTGTTTTCAAATCTGATAATCAACCATCTTCTCATTTTTTTTTCAATTCTTCATTCATTATTTTGATCTAACTTGCTTTTAGCTACCTAAAATTCAAATATTCCCTGCCTCCATATCAATTTCATAATGCTTATATGACTTTCTCAAACCAGGAAGAGGTTATGGTGTGCTAAGGAATTGAACCCTCAGTCCTTGGTGGCAGGAAGCCACCTAAAATGTCAGAACCTTAGGGCAGATTCTAGTCTTGAAGAGCATTACCCTTGTGGGACACATAATTTTGATATTTTCCTAAGAAAATAAGAGTGTCTTGCCATGAAAAAAGCTATTAAGATCTGTGCTATATAAGCACCCTACTACTAATGGAAAATCAACTGCCTATCATACATGATTCAAGCAAAACTTTTGATATTTAAATAGCCCCAATATTGCCCCAGCCTTCTTCTTACACCTGCTTTTTAAAACCCTTTATCATCATGACAGCTATCCTCCTAACTGTCCCCTAACTTGTCATGTCTTTTTTAAACCCTGAAACCTCTTATCTGATGCCCATAACCCAGCAGCATTATTGATCTCTTTGACAGGATAAGGCAGCCTCCAAGCCAAGCAGTCTCTATTCAGTTAGGCAGGAGCAGGTACCCTGCCTTGAAGATCCCCCATCCTTTTGATATGCAGCCTCAGTCAGGTTTCCATTTAACAAACATTTACTAGTGAAGACTAGGAGACATGGACAGCTGTAAGTCACAGGCTCTGCTCTTATCCTTAAGGAGCTCATGTTGAGACTGTAGAGATAAGTCCTACACAGCTGGAAAGCTGTACAAAGGCAGAAGAAAGGTCCAGAACCCCTTAGCATTTGTTAATTCCCAAGAGATTTGTGGAGTAGATCAGAGACTGTGGGTGTTAACAGCTAGAACACATCATGCTCTGTACCAAGGCTTCCCTGCCTGTCTCCCCAGTTTTCTGAAACAAAATCACAATCCTTTGGGAAGATAAAGAAAATCTTTTCTCTCTCTCCCTTTCTCTCTCTCTCTCTCTCTCTCTCTCTCTCTCGGCAGGGGGTGGGTACTGGGGATTGAACTCAGGGCCACTCGACCACTAAGCCCCATCCCCAGCCTTATTTTGTATTTGAGATAGGATCTCATTGAGTTTCTTAGCACCTCCCCATTGCTGAGGCTGACTTAGAACTCATGATCCTCCTGTCTCAGCCTCCCAAGCTGCTGGGGATCACAAGCATGTGCCATAGTGCCCAGCACCTGTTCTCTTTAAAATGGCATTTTTGGCTATGTATTCTTTTTTTTTTTTTCAGAAGAAGATATATTTAATTTTATTTTTCCATATTTCATTGTTACATTATAGTTTCACATAATGGTAGGATTCATTGTTACAGATTCATACATGCACACAATATAACAATATAACTTGGCCAATATCATTCCCCAAGATTTCCCCTTTTCCTCACTTTCTCCCTTCCACTGGCCTCTTTCCTCTACTCTTCTGATCTTCCTTCAATTTTCATGAGGTTCTCCTCAACCATTCTTTTCCTCTTTCCTCTATAGTTTCTACATGAGAGAAAAAAGCACACAACGCTTGACTTTCTGAGTTTGACTTATTTTAGTTAACATAATATTCTCAAGTTCCATCCATTTTCCTGAAAATGACATGATTTAAAACTCCTTTGTGTATGTACGCCACAGATTCCTTTCACAGATTCACAGATCCATTCATCCATGTTGGACACCTAGGCTGGGTCAATAGTTTGACTATTGTGAATTGTGCTGCTATAGTATATTTCTTAGGATAAATGCCAAGGAGTGGTATAGCTGGATCATAAGGTGTTCCCATGCCTAGTCTTCAGAGGAACCTCCATACTGATTTTCATAAAGGTTGTACTAATTTACAACCCTACCAGCAGGATAAAAGTATATCTTTTAAAAAATAAATGTTGGCAAGGATGTGAGGGAAAAATATATAATCATCCATTGTTGGTGGAACCAACCTAGGTGTACTTCAACAAATGGGTAAAGAAAATGTGGTATATATACACAATATAATTTTACTCAGCCATAAAGAAGAATTATGGCATTGTAGAGGTCTTTCACCTCCTTGGCTAGATTTATTCCTAAGGTCATTGGGTTTTGAGATTTTTTGGTTTATTTTTTGTTTGTTTGTTTGTTTGGGTTTTTTTTTTTTTAGCTATTTTGGATAAGATTTCTCAGCAGATTCATTGTTGATATAGAAGAAAATTATTGACTTTTGTATGTTGATTTTTTCACCTGTTATTTAGTTGAATTTATTAATTCTAGCAGTCTTCTGGTAAATATTTATGGATCTTATACGTAGGGGTTCATATCTGCAAACATATAAACATATCTGATAATTTGACTTCTTCCTCTCTTATTTTTATCCTTTTTTCCCTTCTCTTGCCTAATTGCTCTGACTATAATTCCTAGCACTACATTGGACTAGAGTGGTAAAAGCAGTCACCCTTGTCCCAAATCTTAAAGGAAATACTTTCAATTTTCCTCCATTCACAAAGATGTTGGTTTCAGACTTATCATAAATAGCCTTTATGATGTCAACATAAGATCATTCTATCCTAGGCTAAAGAAAAATTAAAGGGACATGAATAGGAAAAGAAGAGTTCAGACTATCCCTATTTGCCAATGACATGACTCATGATTCTCTATTTAGGAAAAAAAAAACTGTACCAAAAACTTTTAGAACTCATAAACAAATTCAACAAAGTAGCAGGATATAAAATCAACACCCATAAATCAATTGTGTTCCTATAGACCAATGATAAATTAGCTAAAAAATAAATTAGGAAAGCTATCCCATTCATAATAGCCTCAAAAAGAAAAAAAAAAGAAGAAGTACTTAGGAATCAATCTAACAGTAGAGGTGAAAGACCTATACAATAAAAACTACAGAACACTCCAGAAAGAAATTGAAGAAGACCTTAGAAAATGCAAAATCCCCCATGTTCATGGATAGGCAAATTAGTATTATCAAAATGGTCATGCTCTCAAAAGCACTAAACAGATTTAATGTAATTCCCATTAAAATTCCAATGATGTTCTTCATAGAAATGGAAAAAGCAGTTATGAAATTTATTTGGAAAAACAAGAAGCCCAGAATAGCCAAAGCAATCCTTAGTGAGAAAAGTGATGCAGGAGGCATCACAACACCAGATTTTACATGATACTGCAGAGTCATAGTAACAAAAATGCCATGGTACTGGCACCGAAACAGACATGAAGACCAATGGTACAGAATAGAAGACATAGAGACAAACCCACATAAAAACAGTTATCTCATACTAGACAAAGGCACCATAAGCATACATTGGAGAAAAGATAGCCTCTCCAACAAATGGGTGCTGGGAAAACTGAAAGTTCGTGCATATCAAATGAAATTAAACCCCTATCTCTCACCCTGCACAAAACTTAACCTGAAGTGGATCAAGGACCTAGGCATTAGACCTGAGACCCTGAACTTACTAGAAGAAAAAGCAGGCCCAAATCTCCATCATTCAGGTTAGGAACCAACTTCCTCAACAAGATTCCTAAAGCGCAAGAAGTAAAATCAAGTATCAATAAATAGGATGGTATCAAACTAAAAACTTTTTCACAGCAAAGGAAATAAGAATGTGAAGAGAGAGCCTATGGAATGAGAGAAAATCTTTGTCACCGCAACATACACACACACACACACACACACACACACACACTAATCTCCAGGATATATAAAGAACTCAAAAACTTAACACCAAAACCACAAGTAACCCATCAATAAATGGGCAAAGGACTTGAACAGACACTTCACAGAAGAAGAATTATGACCAGTCAACAAATATATGAAAAATTTTTCAACATCTCTAGTATTTAAATAAATGCAAATTAAGACTACATTAAGATTTTTATCTCACTCCAGTCAGATGGCAATTATCAACAATCAAGTAACAATAAATGTTGGGGAGGATGTGGGGGGAAAGGTACTGCAAATTGTTGCAACCACTCTGGAAAGCAGTATGGAGATTCCTCAGAAAACTTGGAATGGAACCACCATTTGACCCACTCATTCCACCAAAAGGACTTAAAATCAGAATACTACAGTGACACAGCCACATCAATGTTTATAGAAGCTCATTTCACAATAGCTAAGCTATGGAACCAACCTAGGTACCCTTCAACAAATGAATGGATAAAGAAAATGTGGTAGGGGTGAGGATGTGGCTGAGTGGCAGAGTACTTGTCTTGCATGTGTGAAGCACTGGGTTCCATCCTTAGCACCACACAAAAACGAAATAAATAAATGAAGGCATGCTGTCCATATACAACTGTAAAAAAAAATGTGGTATACATACACAATGGAATATTACTCAGTCATGAAGAAAACTAATGACATTTTCCAGCAAATGGATGGAACTGAAAACTATCATGCTAAGTGACATAAGCCAATTCCCAAAATACAAAAGCTGAATGTTCTCTCTGATATGTGGATGCCAGCACACAACAAGGGGTGCAGTGTTGGTAGGAAGAATAGAAGTTCATTGGATTAAACAAAGAGGAATGAAGGGAAGGGAGGGGGAATGGGAATAGGAAAGACCATAGAATGAATCAGACATAACTTGTCTATGTTTAAATATGAATACACAACCAATGTAACTCCACATTGTGTATAACCACAAGAATGGGAAGTCATACCCCATGTATGTATAATATGTCAAAGTACACTATATATAGATAGATGCACACACACACACATATATATACATATATATGACAATACAACAAGTACACAGACACCACATACACACACGCGCGCGCATGCATACACACACACTCACACACACACGGGAGGAAAAAAGATTTGTAATGAAAAATGAAAGAATTATCTTCACTGAGGTGGTCAAAACTGTTGATGGGCATGGACGGCCACTGCCTGTGCCAGACTGTCCTCGTTTCCATTTTTCTTGAGCTATGTGCCAAGAGAAAGAGCAAGGGTTGGATGTTTCTGACCCCTTTCTTTTTCTGTGTTGCTCACTAAGCTTCCAGTTGGAGGCCTTAAACCGAAACTGGTTGGAATAGCTCTCGACTTCCCTCCTCAGCAGTATAAGGCAGGATGGCATGGGGGGTACTGTCGATCGAAGTTCTGTCTGAACAGACCAGAAGGATGCACTGCCAGGGAAGGGCTGCAGCAAAGTTTTAAAAGGGAAGTTTTAAAAGGAAGTTTTAAAACATGTTTGAGGGGAGCCTCATATTGACCAATGAAATAAAAATCATCCATTCATATATTAAACATTTTGTAAATACACCAGAAATTAGCATTATCTGTTTTGTATGCCCAAGATCTAAGTAACAGATAATTCTAATTAGAAAGAATTATCCAAACAAAACATAAGAAAACCAAATGATACAAACTCAGTAAGAAAGCTGGGCAGAAATACATAGAATTTAAAATGGAAAAGGGCTTACTTATAGACAAATAATCAGAAACCATTTTGAATTTCCTAAACATGGAAGTTTCACTTATATTTAAGACACATAAATTTTGCAAAATAATCTTTACCTGCAGTTACACAGTTCAGAACAATTTAAAATCTGCATTCCCAGGTTAGTTATTTCTCTTCAAGTGAGTACAAGAAAATTCTCCAAAATAAAAGGAAATTTATTTCTTTGCAAAACAGTATGATTTTTGTGTGTTGAAAAACCCTGACACATTTCTTAAATACTCTTTAGACAGGGATAGTTTTAAAAGAGGGATCTCTAACCACCTTTAACATCAAGGAAATATAGATATATGGGTGGTAAACTGATATATAACAAATTAGTAAACAAATATGTGACTGATATCAGGATATGGAAATGGAGAATAGCTATAGCATGATATTGTTATTCAAGGATTAATATTAACTGGCACATGCCAGTAATCCCAGTCACTCAGGAGGCTGAGGGAAGAGGATCACAAATTTGAGGCCAGCCTGGACAAGACCCTGTCTCAAAATAAAAAGTGGTAAATTTCCTGGGGAGGGGGGAGACAGGGAGGGAGGGAGGAAGGGGGAAGAAAAGGGGGAGGGGGAGGGAAAGGGGGAGGGGGAGACAGGGGAGAGGGAGACAGGGGAGAGGGAGACAGGGGAGGGGGAGACAGGGGAGGGGGAGACAGGGGAGGGGAGTGGGGGAGGGCGAGAGAGGGGGAGGGGGAGGAGGGAGGGGGAGAGAGGAGGAAGGAGAAGGGGAGGGAGGGAGGAGGGAGGAAAGAAGGGAAGAAAGGATTAATATTACACAATAGGGCTTCTCAACTGTCAGTTTCCTTCTGTGATACTGCAACTGTCCTAGAAAAGTTCCTTAAAGGGTAGGGCAGGGCTAACGTGCAACAATGTATGCCAAGACAAGACCTTCCTGAGTAATGGTGCTAAAAAAAGAAATCAAAGGCTCCTGATACATTATATCTATTTCAACATCTATGATTGGCTCTCTGCAGTAAAGGAGGATACATAAGAGATCTTTTCTTGGTTGACATAGTTCCAAAAAAGACAACACAGAACCTTGTCAAGCCATTTTACAAAGTCACCAACAAAGTATTTGAAATTGTCCAAACATAATCTAGTAAAAACTATCCCAAAGGGTTCAGACCAAATTAAAGGAGAATTAAGTTTCAGATGGTATCTAAGTAGGCTCAAAGGCACTTGAGGAAACAGGAGACAGATCACTAAGGAAATATGGTCAGAGAAATATAACCTGACTGGTTTAAGATGCAAGAAGGGGATGATAAGGCAAGGAATGTGGGTAGCTTCTAAAAACTAAAAAAGGAGGCTGGTTGTGGTGAGTTAGGCCTGTAATCCCAGTGGGTTGGGAGGCTGAGGCAGGAGAATTACACTTTCAAAGCCAGTCTCAGCAACTTAGCAAAACTGTAAGCAACTTAGCAAGACCCTGTCTCAAAATAAAAAGGGTTAGGGATGTGGTTCAGTGGATTAGCACCCCTGGTTTCAATCCCTGGTACCAAAAACATTAAAAATTTAAAAATACAAAACAAAAACTGGAAAAGAAAAAGAAATGAATACCTGCCAAAGTCTCCAATGAACATAGTCTTGTCACACCTTAATTTTATTTCAGTGAGAGAACTATATTAGATTTGTGAGCCCAGAACTGTAAAATAATAAATTTATATATTTTACAGCACCAAGATTGTGTGAAATGACAGGAAAATAATATATACGGCAATTTCTCACACATAAAACCAAAAGTAGACTTAACTTTGAAACACTGAAAATTACTTCCAGTTTTCATAAGTTATTCTCCCTCATATCATGTGCTGTTCATGTGCCACACATATGTACAGCTACAACTATTTACAGAGCTTTGAACACATATATTTATAACTTTACAAAACCACAAAACAGCCTACTTATCAGCATTTTTATTTAATTGATCAAGCTTTTTAAAATTTACTATGCTGAAACAAGTCTAAAAGGGAGATTATATTATGTTGGTGCTAGACTGTTTCAAGTAAGAAATATGCAAGTAAAAAAGATTGCATGTAAATCTAAAACTATAGGTTCTAGAATTTAAAAAATGATTTTATAGTTACTAATATTCATTTTTCAAGTAAAGATTGTTGAAGGAAATCCTGTCAAAGATTTAAAGTTATGGGTCAACATGCATTTTTTTAAAAAATTTACATAGTGAAATTAAATTCAGAGATATTAAGTGTACAATTCTGTGAATTTTGACAAATACATACACATGGGTGTAACCAATAATCAGGATACAAAACAATTCTATCACCTCATGAAACTCCTTCCGGTTCTTTCCAGTCAGGCCCTATCATTCCTAAATAACTTTAATTTTAAATACTCAAAACCTTGTTATTTACAAAAATGATATATGTAACCACCTCTATCTAATATAAATTTCCAACTAAGTCTTTTAATATATTCAAGTTTCACAACTTGACTGTCACCAAAACTATATATTACTTTAAAACTTTCCTGATTTTCACATTACACACAATACAGTAGAAAACAAATCTCACTCCATGTTTGTTTTGTGATAATTAAAAATGTTATTCAAACAGATTCCACACAAAAGCCAAGACAATTTTCATATCAAAGTTGAAAGAGAAATGAATTCAGTACATTCCTTTTACACAAACAAATAATTATTGAATTAAACTGTCACAACTTATGGAATCATTAAAATAATAAAAAAAAAACTAGGAAGATATTTTTTCTCCAGTTGAACAAGAAAAATCTCGAAAATTACCTCTATTCTTATTTCATTTTCGAAATACCTATTAGCCAAACACACCTATTTTGCAGTATGTTAAGCTTAATACATGTCACATGAAACCATATCATTGACTACAGTGATTTAAAAAAAAAAAAAACCAGGATTTTACAAAAACACTCAGAAATTACAACAAAAATATTAAAACAGGTTGAGTGTACAAATATTACAATGGATTGCGAACTAAAAGCCTAGATACACACATTGAGGGGGAAAAATACCTACATTTGAAATTTTCAGTGAAAAAGTAAATGCCCCAAGGCACTAGAAACAAATCTCACGGATTACGTATTCCTAAAACAACCTTGGGAAATCAGTCATTGTACTGTCTCTACTCAGCCCCTTACTTTTCCCTAGTGAGAATGCAGTTACCACAACAGAGCACATTCCGTCTCAAATTATGCACATAAATCTATACTACTCAAACAAAAAGTATCCGGTGTAAGGGGGAGTAAAATAAATAAATACTCTAAGGTTTTGTAGAACCTTTAACAATTTACAATATTTCTCATTTAAAGTCACATAAAACGCAGAAAACATCTTGACTCTAAATCACTATCAGCTCCCAACCAAAAAAAAAAAAAAAATTCAAAAGGAAGGAAAGATTAATTCCTACTACCCTCCATAGCAAAATATCCTCATCTTCTTCGTTTCCTGTTGGAAAGCCAAGCATCTAAGTAAGGGACAAATCAGAACACCGCCACTGCCATGGGCTTTACCTCTAACAGGCACACACGCGAGCGCGAATCCAAGGACTGGAAAACCAGAGATATCTTTCCCCTTTTCCCGCCCCTTCTGCAACCTTACCGAATAAGTTTCTAGCCCGGCACCATAGGATTTCTGCATCCAGAGGGCACCAACGCTCGCCGCCTCCCGCCTCCCACCGCAAGCGGCCCGCCCCCACCCCCACCGGCCCGCAGCGCGCGGGGTCCAGCTCGCAGCCCCGCCTTTCCTCGAGGTCCGCGCGGCCGTCCGGGCGCCGCAGGGGGAAAGCTATGGACCACCTATCCCTGATAGGAAGCAGGACGGGCTCGGGACGCCAGGGAGCCCCGCTCTGATATCGCCTCTGCAGGGAAAACCACTCGCTGGAGGTGGAGATTGGGCTGGGGATGTGGGTAAACCCGACGAGGGCTGGAAAGAGGGGCGTGACCGCCAGTTGGCCAGGCTGAGCAAGGTGCCGGAGGTACCAACAAGGAGAAGCTGCGAGGGGCCCGGGCGCACGCCGGGGAATGGGGGCACTAGCTCTCTTACCGCTAGGTCCGGATTGCGGCTGTCCCTGTGGGACACGGCTCGAATGACCCCGGCTCTCCAGCTCCGCCGGCAGCGTCCGCTCTCCCCGCGCTCCGGACGCACCTCCTCGCCGATCGCCACACACAAGAACCGCTTCCCCACCAGCTCTGGCCGCGACTCCACCGCCATAGCCGGAGCTGCCTGAGCGGCTGCTGCCTCTTCCACAGAGAGGGAACCAGCGAAACTCGCTCCTACCGGCCGCCCATGCTGAGGAAAGCGGACCGAGAGACGGCGACGGTCCTGCGAACGAGAAAGCTAGGACTCAGGGATGACCCAGACGTTCTGCCCATAAGGACACGGCGACCTCGGTCCCTCTCAGTTCCCAACACTCCTCTGGATTCCCAGGCTCGCGACCTCGGGCGACAGCTCCACAAAAAAACTGACAAATCTCCACACCACCGTCGGAGGCCCGGAGGCAGCCCCAGCCTCCGCTGCCACAGCGCCGCGGCCAGTACTACTCCGCCTCCCCTCCACTGGCGAGGCGGAAAGTGCGCCGCGCGTCTCCTTCCGCCTGTGCAGGCGTGGGGGAGGAAGCCGCGGAAAGCGTCGGCGGAACCACCGCAGACAGAAAGTAGTGCCCGCAGCTGCGGTGGCTGCTCTCGGACACGGGACGCCAGAAGGGCGCGGGAGCAGAGAGTACTCTCCCTCAGCAACACTATTAAGAGCTATGGTGGTCCACCTTTCTATTCGTTATCCCCTCAGAGGTGAGTCTGAGGAGAAAGTGAAATGTGCTGGTTCCACTCTGGATCATAAAATAAACTCAAGGGTGTATGCCTCATCTCCAGAGCGATGTTTTTCAGAACACTGGCGCCTGTCCTTGGGGTTAGCCTAAATTGACAGTCCTGCAGTCCCAGCAGCAAAGCACCATTTCCTACTGTAAAAAACTAAGCCCAAAGAACTCAGACACTGCAGAAAAAGGGTCTACGACTTTAAATTAAAATGAAGAAAAGCCTGTCATCCTTTCATTCTTCCCCAATTACGGTGATACTAATTACATGTTGAAGCTGTTCAGACCAGACACCTCGCCACTGCTTTGTTACCAGAACGCCAAACTCTCCACTGTGGGCTCTGGTCAAACACTCTGCGCCAATCTGAGTACTTTTAGTACCAGTACATAGTTTAAACACAGTGGTCAGGTGATAAAAACAAGGAGAGGCTCTAGATTCAGTTACTAGAAAATATCATGGAAAGAAAAGGACTTTAGCCAATTACAGTTCAAGAAAATAAATTATGTTTATTTCCCGTCCAATCACAACAGGACTTTATAACACACATGTACACACACACACACACACACACACACACACCTACAACTTGAACTACTTGAGTTCTCACAGATCAAACCTCCCTCATAGATGGCCAGTGAGGAGTTAAGATTTCAGGAATACTTCAGTGTTTCAAGGTATGTTTTAAAATTCTAGTTGTGGTTCCCCAGGGGCATTAGTGATTAAAATCAACTTCAAAAAAAAAAAAAAAAAAGTCAATAAAAATGTAATTCTAAAATTCAGTTTATTAAATAGATTTTCTGAAACCTCTATTCCAAAAATTTTTTCAAGTTACTTTTAAAAGGAGTTAATAATCTGAAATGTTTTAAACAAACAGAATAAGGCTTTTATTAGCTTTCTCTGGAACACCCAAGCTGAACTGTTTGAAGCAGAAAAACATGGCCACTGCTAATAGGTTAAAAACCAAAAGAACAGGGAGGATAGATTTTAAACATCACTGTCTAATTTTGCTAATCTCAAATTCAAACGCAGAACTGCAATACATAAACAAAGGAAACAGTCCAAAAATGCAAACTGACAAGTTAAGAGAAATATTTATGTTTACCTGGGCAATTTTACTTCGAAGTCCACTTTCAGTATACACTGCAATACTGAGGAAATTATCTTAACAATTATAGACTAAGATCTCTAAAATTTTAACTTAGATTAATTTCAGCTCAAATTAATGAGACAGTTAAATAACCCAGTGAAAATAACCCAGCATATGGAAAAATAAAATAAGGAGACCCACATGCAGATACCAAATAATCAATTATTTGCTTTGTAACCCTGGGCTTGTTGCAGTTATTAGAAAGAAAATTGCCTGATTCCTAATTCCCAGTGATATCCTAGAAGTAAATGGGAAAAAGAAAAAATTAAAGTCATTTGAAAAAAGACAAATTTAATGCTGTTATTATGAAAGGCCCATTCACTAAATTATATTTTTACAGTACAGGTTGTTGGGGTACTTTACATAAAACTTCTTTAATTTTACAAGCAAACTCCTCTAAATGGGCCCCTAGAAACCCCCAATATATGTGGAATTCCTTCCTTTTTAAGTCCTATAAGAAGCATGTAAACCCTACAAATCGATCAAAATATTTCTTGGGCAGAGTTTTTCAGAAGCCATATATTCCTATAATATTTTTAATCAAACATCTTACATACTGGGGTTGGGGGTACATAGCTCAGCAGCAGAATGCTTGCCTACCATGCACAAGTCTGGGTTCAATGCTAAGTACTGCAAAATAATAATGGCAAAAATTAAAAATCTTATATTCTTAAAAATTTATTCCAAATTCTGTTCTGTGAAACCCCTGACTACAGCCAATTCTTAGGATTTATACTACTTTGTAGATATTTTGCTTTTGGAGAAAGTCTAAATACATAGGTTTCAAAGGTAGAGTAGAAGATCTTAAAGGTTTTTTGTTTGCTAGCATTTTTTTGGCTGTTTTGTTTCAGGGGCTATTTACATTACTTTATTTTTGCCAGCAAACCATAACTTTGTATTTGGAATTAAAAGAAATTTTAAAATCAAATTTGAAACCTTTGGATAAGTGTTTCTTTAATTAATGGGTTTTCTTATATTTTTTACTTTAATGATACTCAGAAAATGCCAATATTAATGTAAAGAGTAAAAGAAGAGTGACAGTATTTATTTAGTATAAGTTTACTTACAGGAGCTAAAAAAATTAGAAATAGTCTTTCCATCCTCACCTGGAAATGTCCATTAAATATGTCTATACATATACATGCATTCAAGTAAAGCAAACCTCATACATCAAATATCTTAATCCATATAAAAGATACATTGGGAAATTACTCCTTACCTTTAAATCTATAAAAATGTATTCATAAAAACGATTTGATTTAAAAAAAAACAACTTCTAAAATAAGTAAATTTATTTCAATGATATTTCAATGATAAGAGCCATGATTATCTACTTAATTATCAATGACTGTTCATGAAATTCAGTTTCATTAAACAAACAGCCTACTAGTTATAAGGTTTCTACTTTCTGGGTTGGCATAGTCATGGAATGGGTCAAGTCTCTTATCAAGTTTCACATATTCTACTATTTTTTGCCACTCAATGAGTATACTTTAAACTTGAGAGAAAACCATAGATAAAAAGTTAAAACGCATGTTTCTTGTAATTGTACTAGCCACCATTTGTGGAACACTTACTAAATGTCAGAAACCATGCAAAGTACTTTATCCACATGTTATCTCATTTTACTTTAAGGATGAGGAAAATTAGCTTTAGAGAAGTTTTAGTACCTTGCCTAAGAGTACACACATTAAGGAACTGGTTTTCAATACTAAGCCTTGTGATAGTAAATGTTCCCACTGCCCTTAACTATCTAAAAAAGATGCTTAAAAGAACACGAAGGTCAGTCACCAAGTTGCTTCCTCCTTATAAGCACAGATTATTCATAATTGATTTGCTCAGTATTTATTTAGCACTCACTTACTATGTGTCTCACATCTGCAAGGTTCTGGAGATAGGGCCTTAATCCTTGAGAAGCTCACAATCTATCTGGAAAGACAGATATTAGAAATGCTTTGGTTTGCTTACTTAAGGAAGTGTCAATGACAGAATGGCATACAAGACAAATTTGATGCATTTCACAAATACTTTTCAAATGTCTTATACTTGGAGGCTTTTATTAGCTATCAAATGTAAAAACTAGATTGAGTTTATAAAGTATGAGACTATATAGCAAGGTTCATCTAGGAACTATGAAAGTCAATATTAATATAAAGAAAATCAAAAGTTTACCCAAACTATACAAATGGAATATCAAGAATAAAGTAGAACATAAATGTTACCATGCTTATTATTAAACATTAAATAATTTGCACATAGGTATTTCTATAAGCATTTATATAAAATGAATTGCTCAATCACATTTATTATAATGATAAGGTAATTCAAATGTGACTTCTTCAAGGAAATCATTCCTAAATCCCAGACTAAGTCAAAATGCCCAACTACAAATTTTTAAAACAGACCCTAATTGTCTTAGTACTTACTACAACTGTATTTACATCTATTGTATAACTGTTGTTTTATATTTGACAGAATATAAGCTCCATAAGGACAAGGACAGTGCAACTTTATCATGTTTATAACTACACTCCTAGCATCTACTAAACTAAGAGAAAATAATAAATGTTATTGAAAAAAATTAATGAATGAATATAGCAAAATATAGATAATGTCTTAGGAAAGCATCCTTATGCTCACTCCTAAATCTGTAGATTCCCTGCTATAGAAGCACACCTCCTTGGCATATCTGGTTCTTAAGAACAAACTGTTCCCTTTCATTGTCATATTCCAGTCTTGATTGATGCTCATGATCAGTTTAAAAATTTTGTTGTCGATTATTTAAGTCAATCAACATGTATTGTTTTTAGAGTCTGTTGAAGAGCAGGCACTATTTTAGATACTAAGAATATAACAATTGACAACAAAAACAAAAATTTGCTCTTTAAGGATTTTTTTTCTGTCTCCGCAGTGGGGGGTACTGGGGATTGAACCCCTCAGGGGTTCTATTCCCCATCCCCCCCTTTTTTGTCACTCTTATTTATTTTTATGTGGTACTGAGGATCAACCTCAGGGCCTCACTTGTGCTAGGCGAGTGCTCTACTGCTGAGCCACAACCCCAGCCCCCCCCGCCCCCCTCCCATCCCTTTTTAATCTTTGAGACAGGATCTTGCTAAGTTTCCCAGCTGGTATTGAATTTGCAATTTTCCTGCCTCAGCCTCCTGAATCACTGGGTTATACAGACATGCCACATCATGCCTGGCTCTTGATTATTTCTTAAATGCTGTGATTTGAAGGAAAATAAAGAAGTTTTGATACTTTTTAAGCAAGCACTTTAGACTCTTAAAATAATTGGTTTCATGGAACCATTTGTTAGAAAACAGCAGAATGTTTTCATTTTTATGATAACATTGATGATCAGATCTAAGATTAAGAGGAATGGGGTAGAAGTTAGTTTCATAAAAGTGTGGCTTACATATCTTAGATTAAATGTATCTTAATTACACATGTAAAGAGATATACACATGGTTATATAAAATTGGGCAAAGGCTGCTGTGCTTAAATTTGAGTGGTTCCTACTATGTATAAAATAGGGAGTGGTACAAATGTACTTGAGAGCTAGATTATAGCCCTTACATCCTTTTTAGAGGCAGGATAATATGCTACTGAAAAGTGTAAGCTTTGGATTCTAGCTATCTGGTGTGTTTGAAACAGACTGTCATTCGTTAGTTTCACGAGGATGGACAATGTTTCATTGTAGTATGAGGAAGCTAATGTCATCCACATTAGGTTGGCAGGACTGGATGAAGATAAGGATAAGTATTGTTGTGGATTTTCACCACAGACAAAATAATAGTAGCAGTTCTATTAGGACATTAGACACAGGATAGTTGGTGCCGGTCCTTGAAAGTGCAGCAAAGTACTCACCAGGTCTACCTTTCACAGTTGGTCTCTGAGCAGAACTTATTTTTGTAAATGTAGTTATTTTATCCATTTTTGTTCAGTGAAGATAGTGAAAGTTTTTTCTAGATTCCAAATTTCAAATAAATATTATTTTCCTGAGGGTCCCCTACTATTACTAATCATTTTAGTAATAATAGATGTTGTATCTCATATGTACTTTATATAGAAAATACAAATGTCAGTGTGTGATAGTTTTGTGAAATTCCTTTAGAAAACATTTTGTTAGCTTAAGGAACCGTGTCTGCTTTAATTAGAAAAGGCATAATAGCTTGCTAGGTTCATTTCCCCCCTCACTCTCAATTCATTGCTTTAACATTATGTTGGAAGAGTGAGCATTGTCGTCATCATTATGTTCAAACGTGACCCTTTTTATTTTTCATTTTAGTGGTTTGTGATAAAGTACTAATTATTGATGACATGAAAGTAAAAATTTTTTATGTAGTGGCTGATGAAATTCTATCATTAGGTTATTCATCTAAATCATCTGATTCAGAAATATGAACTCAAGCTTTTAGAGTATGTCTGGTACATATTTGCTAGAAAGCATGGCCTTGCTGAAAAGCTGTGTTTTTCTTACACCATATAATAAACTTATCTTACACGTCTACTGAGGATCTGGACTTTGGATAATTTGCTCCAGTAATAAAGCAAGAGTGATGCTATTAACGAGTGCTCACTGCACCTTCCCAGACTCACCCACTTCACAACTCTCCAGTTATTTCCTATTACTTTTCACTTGAAGATCAATTTCTTCATGAACATAATTTTCAGATGTTTATGAAGTGTTTCTTGTGCAAAGCTTATGCCATCACCTAATAATAGGAGAAAGTGCAATTCTTTTTCTGAGGCTATGATAAATTTTAGGAAAATGCCACTATTGTTACTCAAATAAGAGAAAATGTTTTATTGAGCTATGAAGGTAAGGTAGTTGAAGTTTGTTTTTTAAAAGTTCTGTCTTTCCTCAGAAGAATTCAGTAGTTTTTACTGATTTGTGGGTGTTAAAAGTAAAAGGGACCTTAGCAATAATGGTGAAAACACCTTTCTTTGGAAACTCTTATGCTAAAGACTTGTTGAAGGATAATTTTTTTTTCCGATTTGTATCAAATTGCTCCACTACCCTACTGTTTATTTCCCATTTCCTTTTAAATTAAATTTGTCATCCCAAACGGTCAGAATTTCTTTGTCTCTTAGATTTTCTTTTATGTCATCTTCTAGTGATGTTTTTCAACCTGCAGAATAATTTCTCCACTCTTGCTGCTGCCTGTCTGTGCTATTCAGTATCATAGCCAGTAACCATGTGTGGCTACTTAAGTTTAAATTAATTAAAATTAAATAGAATTACTTAATTCTGTTTTTTAGTATCTGGAGCTGTATTTCAAGTGCTTAATAGATATACTGTGTTGGATGACACACAGACCATTTCTATGATCACTGGGAGTTCAGTTGGGATAGCACTGATCTATATTGCAGGCTTTTGGGGTAGGGAACCTTTTATGTTGATGTGAAGAGTATGCAGTACAAGCTCTTCAAGAATTTTAGAATGTATGAATGGACATATATCTATACCATTCTTTTAATTATTTGCCATTTTTTGTTCATAATTTTTCCTTTTCTTTTTGAAACTTAAAATCAAAGAGGAAGCAGTAGTATGGTATTTCCCACGTATATATTGCATACAATGTGTATCATATGCCACTTAAAATACTATAAATGGGGGGCTGGGGATGTGGCTTAAGCGGTAGCGCGCTCACCTGGCATGCGTGCGGCCCGGGTTCGATCCTCAGCACCACATACAAAGATATTGTATCCGCCGAAAACTAGAAAATAAATTAGAGACAATTTTTTAACTCTAAAAAAAAAATACTATAAACGGAAATCTTGATGGTTAAGTTTACAGAGACACTTTTTGGTTTTGTATTTCTTGAGAAGCTAGTCATATTCCTTATGAAGCTAGATGGTGTGTATTTTAAATACTGTGTGTATATGTGCTTTCTTATTTACTTATTTATTTTTAAAAGTTTCAGTGGTGACTCCTTAATGATTGTTCCTTGGCATGAACATAAACACGGAGCTAAAGACTGGTGCAAAGAATTGGAGTGCAGGTTAGTATGAGCCCACACCAGGCATCTGCATTTCTTTGTGGGATGGGTGAATAGATGGCCCTGTGAAAAAGTGATGTATGATCACTTCTTGATGGTGCTCCCTGATCTGGAGCATTTGAGTAAAGTTAAAGGGAAAAACAAAACAAAACAACAAACTGTTGATTTGGTTATGTTGAAACTTTTCAATGAGAAGATATTAAATGTTACAAAGGGATTGTGAAATGCTTTTATTACAACTCTTCATTTTAGCTGTTCTTTTAATTTTTCAGGTAAATATTTTTTCTCAGTTAAAGTGTATGTATATATATATATACACACACATATACATACATGTACCTTTGTTTTTCATTTAGTTTCAATTTTCATTTTTATAAGATTGATCTTGGGGGGGAAAACCTCAGGATGTGGAGATATAAGTATTGCAGAAGGGGATGGGAGATATGATATGGGAGTGAAAGTCCATATGAGAAACATTTGAATTCCTTTATTCCCCACTCCCCAAAATTGGGCAAATAGTTCTTCATTGTCTCTCCTTCCATATTTTCCGTACATGAGACCAGGGGACCTCTAGTTAGCTGGAAAGCCTCCAGATTCCTGGATACTAGGTACAGTATAGGTGGGAATGAAGATATGGGTTTCAAAATCCAGGAATTTATGTATCTCCTGAATGCTGGAACTCTAAGTTTCCTTCCTACTCCCTCCTCTCAGATGCAGGAATAATCCCCAAGAAGTTTGGAGAATTCCTTTCTAGAGAAGTGGAGTAGCCTCTGGAATAGGGCTCTAAATACTAAGGCATTGTCCCCAAAGGTTAGGGCACTATAAGGATATAGCAAATAAGCAGTTCTTGCCACACTCACAGAGCTTCCTGGACATCTAAGGATAGAGTCAGGCAGGTACAACAAATTAACTGGTGAGGAAAACACACAGAAAGTAGAACTGAAAGAAATGCACCATGTTGACAGAAGGAAACTTCAAAAATTATAATATTCCCTGGGAGATAAGATTATATTTATTAGATAAATAGTTGTATAAAATGGGAACAAAGGCTTAAAGAGAACTTGGGACATTAAACATATGGTTGTTGGTATACAAAATTTAAAGAATTGGAAAATTAAATCCAGGAGATTTTGTAGATATATTCTAGCTCTGTATTTTCATTCTAATAAGAGAAGGATGCATTAAAAACAAACCTCTGTTAAAGTTACAGGCTTTTAAAAACACATAGATAATAAAGTAAATAAAATTATAAGAAATAATTCAGTTCTATACTTAGAGTTGAAGGTTGTGAATATTCAGACTGAAATGCTTATTACATTGAAGTACAGCATTATAACCTTCAAGAATATCAGGGATACATTGTTCTAAAGAGACTACATGGAAGGAATTGGGGCTCAGAAGGACCTCAAACATCCAGAAAAATACAAGAAGCTTTAAGACAATTGGAATCCTTTTGAAACTTTTGAAGAATGTATCTTATATAGATTTCAATATCCAGTTAACTGCTTTCATATTTGATGATTTATGTATAGTTCATGAAATTTGTCACTCATATACCTTGTTTTAGGAAGCCATCCTAAGGTTTCCTTTATTAAAATAGGGAGTGAAATGAGAAGAAAATGCCACTGGATTCCAAACTGGACTTTAATATATGCAAAAGCAAGGTCCTGGATGACATTGTGCCCAGTTGGGGGGTGAAAGTAGGGGATAAGGGGTGGATTCAAGAATCAGGTCTTAGGGGGATGATATGTTGTAATGTAATTGAAATATCACTGCAAAATATTTTTTAAAATATTTTTTTATAGGTGGACAAACTATCTTCATGTTGTGCTGAGGATTGAACTCGGTGCCTTACACTTGCTAGGCAAGCGCTCTACTACTGAGCCGCAACCCCAGCCCTCATTGCAAAATATTTTATATTTTAGTATTTGATCTTTTAGAAATTGGAAAAAAAAGGAGCAGTGACTACATACAAGCAATCAAGAGTGGAGAGAGTACAGTGGGTGTTAAGTTCAGGAAAAAACAGAACAACAGTTTCTTGTGTATTCATGCCCCCACCCAAGAATTTATTATCAGTGGAATTTTTTTGGATAAAATGGGAACATTTTATTTATTGACCATATTTAACTAGAATTCTTTATTTACTAATTGTAATGAAAAATTGAAAGGTAGAGAAATTTAAAAAGGTGGAAGGTTGGTGTCCATGGTGAGGAAAGTGAGATGATGGTACTGCACAAATTCTCTCCAATTAAATAAGACTTTCCCCTCCCCTACCCAGCCTCCCAGCTCCTCTGAGATGATGCTTTTTATGGAGCAGCACTGGAAGCCCAGGACTGGACCCATTCATTGGGTTCTTCTGTTTTCCTTAGCCTGTATCTTGTGATTCTAACAAGTAGATGCCAAGAATGAAGGTATTTCTTCTTAGACAGCACTTAAGTGGAAGAAACTCCAGAAACTATAAACATGTGAAGCCATGAAAAGATGATTTGGAAGATGATACAGATCTTGAGTAGTACAGGTCATTTGTTCTGTTTATTAGCATCTGTCTTTGGTTAGGCCCAGGGATTCTGAAGGAAGAAAAGGACTGTGTAGTCCCTGTCTTCACGAAGGTGTGCCCCAGGTGGAAGTGCAGAGTACTGTGAAAGACATGGTGGGGCATTGTGGGCATGCAAGGGGAAGCCTTAACCTTGGTGGAGGTCAGAGAGAATCCCTGTGGGGACTTGAAGAATTTGGAGAATAAGCAGGAATTATCTCAGTGGAGATATGTTTGGCAGTGAGGAGGGAGTGCTGAAAGGCTAAAGGCAAGGCCCTCTTCAAGAACTGAAAATAAGAAATGTTCTTATTTTTTATCAGATTTCTGTTGTAAAAAAACTATTACCTGAGGATGTCACAGATTTAGTTTTCAGTTTTGTTGCATTTGAAATGCCAGAAAAATATTTAGAAACAAGCAGCAGGAAGATCTTAAAGCTTCTAAGTGACGTCTGGGTTACAGGTAAAATATGGTAGTTGAATCGTCTGTGGTCATTTATATTTGTAGAGTTGCAGGGAGACCTGGAGAGAGTACAGAGTAAGAATAGTGTTGGGTTAAGCATTTGGAAGTGCAAATATTTAATGTTGGGTAAAGAGGATATTCTAGCAAAGGTGACCAAAAAGGAGCAGCCGAAAAGATGAAAGGAATTCTGATTGTATGGCTGCTTGGAATGAAAGGGAAGCTGATTCCTGAAGGAGAGAGCAGTTAAATCCTCTCAGATGGTGTTGAGAGGGAAATGGGTAAGGACTGAAAAAAAGCATCAAAGGAACACTCAGTTGCTGGTGGCTATTTTTCCCTGTTGAAAAGGGGCAGATTTAAAAAAACTGCTTGGAAGAGTGATGTGGCTTTGTGTGGGGGAAAAATCCCTGGAAGAATACTAATGAAAATAGGAGGCTAGTTAAGTAAAGGATCATTCCACACGTGAGACTTAGTGTGGTGCCAGTTACAAGCACAGTGGCTTATCTTGGGTATGTGCCTAAGATGCCCAGGTACTTAGGTGCTTTGTGTCTAATCATGTGCCACACCTGATGGAAACCCCCCCAAAAATAGTAACTATAAATAAACCAAATAACTATTTGGTTTATGCCAGGCAGTGTAGACTATTTACTTTGATTACTTTGAATTTTTACAACATTTTGCAGTAGTATTAGCCCCACATTTTAGAATCAAAGGAATCCTAAGGTAGTTTTAGCTAAGTAACTTGCCCAGGGTTTCACAGCTTTCAGTGAGGAATTGTGTTGCATGTTCTGTAGCACACTTATAAGCTCATTTCCTTAATTTTTTTATGGATTATATTATTTGATATTTTATTTTATTTTTTTAATTTTTTATTTTATTATTTTCCAGGTATTGGGGAAAAATATTTTCTCCAGTTTGTTAGTAATACAGTGTGCTTACAATAAAGAAGTACCTTTAAAAATGAGAAGACAGATATCAGTGATATATGTTCTACGTACAAATGTTGATATAGCTCTGAGAAATCTTAAGGATTCCTCAGGAATTTTTAATGTTATCTATAGAAGTATAGTAGGAAAAGAGAAAAGAGGTGGCAACGTTGACCAAAATTATGTGGAACAGTTCTCAATAGTAATTTTGTCAGATGGCTTGTTGACTATTTGGAACAGGAGGAAAAAAACCTCCCAACTTCTGGTCTGTTTTGCGCATTGCTGAGCAGAATGCCATACACAGATTTAGCAAAACACTTTAATGTTATGCTGTGCTTCACCTATTTTGTTTGATTATTTTGATGTGTAAACTTTAAATGATGTGTCCTATAAGGACAGATGGTGCCAATATAAGCTCACTTCCTTATAATCACAATAACCAACCACATGTGTTACCACCTCACTTTAGATGAATGAATGTCCCTAAAGGAACACAGTGTTTTCCTGGTCCATCTGGGGAGTCTAGTTACTTTTGTCTTGTCCCTTAACCATGGAAGGCAATTGTCTTTGATCATCCTCATAAAAACTCCTTATAATTTGTGGTCCTCATGATGTTATACCTGTGTGTGTTCCTTTAAGGTATTGTTCATTTTTCACTATTGTTCATTTGGTGGGGAATGTTATGGAGTAGTCCTGTACTGGGCACACACCAGTGCATTGCTACCATGCCAGGGCCTAGTAGAGGTATATTCCCAACCTAAATGAGGCGTTATTTTATGTTTATGAAAACAAGATTTTGTAATTTCAACTCAAATTGAAGTAATCTGGGGGAAATTTGCTAACCCAGGCCTGGCTGGCCAGCACACGTGATTTTGATTTAACCAGTTTGCTTTCCAGGGTGATTTTATTAATACTTATGTGATTTGTGGCACAATTGTTTTATGATTTTTAAAATTGGGAAAAACTGTAGGAAAATAAATTCTCCCAAAGTGTCTCTTCCTGTAAGTATGCAAATACATAAGAGAAAACACATAATGACACACACATAATCCCTTTGTCACCTATTTCCCCCTTTCGTTCATAAAATTATATATTTTTCGAGCATTCCAATGAGTTGTTAATTGTTCATTTTGTGATTTGCAGAGTGGTTGTTGAGCCGAGTCTCCAAGATGAAAGTGAATTTTTGTATGCCGCACAGCCTGAGTTACTGAGGTTCAGGACGGCCCAGCTTACAGTTGAGAAGGCTATGGACTGGTATCAGAGCAGAGCAGAAGAGATAGAACACCACGCCAGGCAGGTGAGGGGAGGACTGCTGCTGCCCAGTAATACTGCAGTGTTGCTGGGTCCTTAGGGCTCAGCGTATGCAATGGATGTGGATAGCAGGGTCAGGAATCATGGAGGTCATTTGCAAGGGATGGAATGAGTGATTCTTATTACTTTTGTTCATTTATTCTTTGCCTCAAAAGTTTTTGTGGCTTTTATTTTGGATTCTTTTTTTTTTTTTCTGCCTTTCCCATCCTCCCCCCTCCCCCCTCCCCACCTCTCCCCTCCCCTCCCCTCCTCTCTCTCTACCCCCTCCACTGTATAACCCTGAGGGTCTCCTTCCATTACCATGCAATTTCCCTTCTCTCTCCCTTTCCCTCCCACCTCTCATCCCTGTTAAATGTTAATCTTCTTCTCCTGCTCTTCGTCCCTACTCTGATCTTAGTTACTCTCCTTATATCAAAGAAGACATTTGGCATTTGTTTTTTAGGGATTGGCTAGCTTCACTTAGCATAATCTGCTCTAATGCCATCCATTTCCCTGTAAATTCTATGATTTTGTCATTTTTTAATGCAGAGTAATACTCCATTGTGTATAAATGCCACATTTTTTTTATCCATTCGTCTATTGAAGGGCATCTAGGTTGGTTCCACAGTCTTGCTATTGTGAACTGTGCTGCTGTGAACATCGATGTAGCAGTGTCCCTGTAGCATGCTCTTTTTAGGTCTTTAGGGAATAGACCAAGAAGGGGAATAGCTGGGTCAAATGGTGGCTCCATTCCCAGCTTTCCAAGAAATCTCCATACTGCTTTCCAAATTGGCTGCACCAATCTGCAGTCCCACCAGCAATGTACAAGTGTACCCTTTTCCCCACATCCTCGCCAGCACTTGTTGTTGTTTGACTTCCTAATGGCTGCCAATCTTACTGGAGTGAGATGGTATCTTAGGGTGGTTTTGATTTGCATTTCTCTGACTGCTAGAGATGGTGAGCATTTTTTCATGTACTTGTTGATTGACTGTATGTCCTCCTCTGAGAAGTGTCTGTTCAGGTCCTTGGCCCATTTGTTGATTGGGTTGTTTGTTCTCTTATTGTCTAATTTTTGGAGTTCTTTGTATACTCTGGATATTAGGGCTCTATCTGAAGTGTGAGGAGTAAAGATTTGTTCCCAGGGTGTAGGCTCCCTATTTACCTCTCTTATTGTTTCTTTTGCTGAGAAAAAACTTTTTAGTTTGAGTAAGTCCCATTTGTTGATTCTAGTTATTAACTTTTGTGCTATGGGTGTCCTATTGAGGAATTTGGAGCCCGACCCCACCGACTGTAGATCGTAGCCAACTTTTTCTTCTATCAGACGGCGCGTCTCTGATTTGATATCAAGCTCCTTGATCCATTTTGAATTCACTTTTGTGCATGGCGAGAGAAAGGGATTCAGTTTCATTTTGTTGCATATGGATTTCCAGTTTTCCCAGCACCGTTTGTTGAAGATGCTATCCTTCCTCCATTGCATGCTTTTAGCCCCTTTATCAAATGTAAGATAGTTGTAGTTTTGTGGATTGGTTTCTGTGTCCTCTATTCTGTACCATTATTTTGGATTCTTACAGAGCAAATATGTGCAAGAAAAGTTCTAAATCTTTTATAATATAAGCTGCAAAACATTCTGTTCCTGTTTGTCTACGTATTAATTTACTGACATTAATATTAATGTCAGTAAATATTAATATTAATTTTTTCTACATAGAGTGCTTGACCAGTCCCATTTTACAGTGAGGTAATATGGTTGATTGTGATCTTGCCTTTCAGGAACCCTGTTCAAAGCTGTTTCTACTATTTTCCTTAAAACTAGACTCAATTTCTCTTAGGCTTATGGACCTTTACTGAGATCCATAACTACATCAGAGAGGAGGCATGATTCAGAGAGATGAGGATTATACTGAGCTTAAGTTGCTGAATAGGAATATTGACTCTTCCACTAACAGACTTTGTGATTTTGTACCTTTTTTGTACCACCTCAATTTTCTCTTTTCATTAGTTCTAGTCAGAGTTCATGAGAACAAAGAAATATACTTGAGAACATTGAAAACTCTGTCAATTGGCTGAACTTGGTAGTGTAGTATCTGTAATCAGTTATTTTGGAAGCTGAGGCTGGAAGATTGTGAAACACTGCTTCAAAATTACAAAAAGGGGTCTGCGGATGTAGCTCAGTGGTAGGCTGCCTCTGGGTTCAATCTCCAGTACTTCAAAGGAACACTACCACTTGTGCCCCTCCCCTCACCCTAGTTCTGCTAGTAATTGAGTGCTCTGTCAATGTAAGCCATAGTTGATTTCATCTTAAGAGAGCAGACTGGTAATTCAGAACAAAGAATGGTAAAAGGCACTTTAAAAGTCTCATTCAGGGTTTGGTCAGTAGATGACATTTCCTTTCTCCCCACATCCTGGCTTTGGACCTCCTCTCCCACCATCAGTCTTTAGTTTGACAGAAAGGTTGATTCTAGAGGTTCTGGTGAGCAATAGCACGAGGGAAGAAAGATGTAGATCCTTGTTTACATTTCTACTTTGTGTATCTGAGAAGGTCCAGTTTTCCACATGGTAGCGTTCTTGAATTCCTGCTTAATCTATTTTAGCTTTATAGAAAACTAGTGTGCTACTGTGGAGTTCTACACACCCTTACTCCTCCCACCAAATTTTCCTTATTGCTAACACCTTGCATTTTAGTGGTACATTTGTTACAATTGATAACCCCTTCTGTAGTGAATGGATGAACTACGATAGTTCCAGAGAATGGAATATTACTAAACACTAAAAATAAATGAGTTCTCAAACCATGAAAGACAGAGGAACCTTAAATGCATATTACTAAGTTAAAGAAGCCAATCTGAAATGGCTACCTAGAATATAATTCCACTGTGTTGCATTCTGTAAAATGTTGAATTATAGAAACAACAAAAAGATAAGCGGTTGCCACTGGTTAGAGGAGTAGGCAGAGCACAGAATTTTTAGGGCAGTGAAAGTACTCTTAATGATACTATAAAGGTGGATAAATGTCATTATACAATTGTCCAAATCCATAGAATGTACAACACAAAATGTGAATCGAATGTTATCTGTGGCCTTAGATGGGATGAGGCCATGTTGATAGTGGGGACGGTGTGTGTATAGGAAGTGAGGTGGGGCAGGAGGTATATTGGAACTGCAAAGAAGTTGTCTCAAAACTAGAAGAGAAAGGTGTTTTCCCCCACAGCAATCCAGCTTTGGAGACAATCTACTAGTGACATGTGCTTCTTCCCCCCAAAACAACAATGAAGTGTTCTGTGTGCCAACAACATAGCTTAAAAAAAAAAAAAGTAAAACAAAATTCTGCATTTTTATAAAACTTGATTTAAAAAAAAATGGCATTTCAACATGTACAGTCCCCAGAAGGCCACAGTTACCAAAAATGCACACACTTCCCTTGGCGTCTCCAGCTCCTTCGGCTCTCTGTGCCTGGTCTGTTTTGGCATCTCCATTTTCTGCAGGGTTATTCCCGTCCTTGCTGGTCTCAGCTTCTCCCTTCTCTCTCCCTCCTTTTGAGGGTCCTTTTTAGGCTTAGGCCCTGGCTTTGGAGGAGCAGGTTTAGCAGACAACTTGCAGATCTTGGCTTTATCTCCTTTAGCATCCCCTGCAGCCTTTCTCTTGCGCAGGATGGTGACGGCAGCGGATGTAGGCGTTAGACGCATGGATGTAGCTGTGTGCAGCTGTGGTCCACCCGGGGTCGTTCTTACCGCCACTTCTTCACTCTGCTCCTGTCCTTGTCTTTAATTTCTCCTTCTTCAATGGGTCTTACTACCCCTACCCACTTTTAGGGCAGAAAGTTCAAATCCTACCTCTTTTATAACTAGAAAAATAAGTTAAATCCATATTCTTCCTGGCTTCTTGTTTTAGCTTCTTGTTTCCATCACATCTCAGCCTAGAAATAGTCACTCTGCTCTTCATAATCACTTTCTCAATTTTTGCTTTCTTCTCTTTCCAGTCTGAATCCTTCTACAATACTACTCAGGCTAACAGTCCAACTCTTAATATCCAGTTCCCTCTGTTTCTCATTGAACATCTTGTCCTTTAACACCATTTACTACTTTCCTGAAATCTCTTCTTAGGTGTATGTGACAATATTCCACTGTTTTCTTGTGCTCGTCTTAGCAATTTGTCTGCTCCTGTGGCTCACGTTCTTTGGCTTGTCCATTATCACTATTTCTCAGATTGCTTCTCTTGTCACTAATTCTTGTCTACAAGTGTGGCCCATTCAGATCTTCTCACCTCACACCACTCTGATTTATGTTCTGACAGTTCCCAAGTAGAATCTCCAGCCATGTACATTTACTTCAGCTGCGGGTTTGGTTTACTTGTTTTTGGATCTGTGTTGGGTCTCTGCATTGAGATAATCCACAAGCTCCTGAGCAGCAACACATTCAGTTCAAGGTTCTCAGTTTTGATGATCCCTTGTGCCCACCCTTTGACTTAAAGGAAAAACCCAAGCCATTATTGTTGACTCCTCTTCCTTACTCATGCTTCTCATCTGGTCTGACCAAACTTCATAGTTTGTTTCCTAATATTGTTTTTCTCCTCTTGAATGACTTCAATTACACTGTCATGGTTTGGCTCCTTGTTATTTTTTTGCCCAGTACATAGAAAGTGTTCAACTAATACTTATCCCACATGAATGAGTGAAGTAGCTAGTGAATGGGTATGTGAATCAGGATATCTGTCAGGATTCCTCCCATGCTGGCAGCTGCAGTTCTCATGACTAGTCTCCCTGTTTTCAGTCCAGGCAATTTCAGTTCATCATCCTGATTAATTCGTCATTCAGTAAATACTATTCCAAAGTGTAAATCTGTTTGACAGGCCTCAGTGGAAAACCTTGGGTCATATTTTGTTTCAGGATAAACTGCAGATTCCTTAGTGTCACACTATCCTCTGATGTGGCACCTTCCTCTTTAGGACTCCAGCCTTCCTGCCCTTCAGGTCACGCCATTCTGTCTGGTGGAGCTAGATGACAGTGCGCTCTGCCTCCCTGCCTCCCGTGCTACTCTCCCTCCCTCTTGTGCTTCACCTCACTAAACCCCATTGGTTCTGCAGCGCCCATTTACAAGTTCCTCATCTGGGAAGCTGCACACCCTCAGGATGGGCTCAGTGCTCTTTGGATCCCAGTCAGTCACAGCACTTGCCTCACTCCTTCCAGCATTGACTGGCTGGTTGTTTTTCCTTCCTAGACTGAGGAACCATTGAAGGTAGAGGCCTCGACTTACTCAGCTTTGTGTTCTTAGTGCTTCTAATGATGTTAACTCACAGTAAGCCCTCAAAAAATAATTTAGGAACCAGAAACTCAGGGTAGTGTGAAAGATCATGGGCATAGGCCATGACAGATGTTTTTCCATGAGTCAGAGAATGTTAATCCATAAATTTTATCAAGGAATGGGTCAAATGGCATTCTGTTGTGCCTCTAAAGGAAAATCATTCCTTGCTTTTTATCTGATGAAGCTTAAGTGAATTGAGTCAAATGTTTGTACCAGAGTTAGTTAATCAGCATATATTTATTGAATGCCTTCTGTATGGGAGGCACTGTGGAAGGAAAGTGTCTGAACTGGAAGCTGTGGGGATAGTTGCTCTTCTTGGAAACAGAGCTGTGTAGTAAAGTAAGAGTAATTTGGCTTTCTTACTATCTGTTAATTTTTTTCCCTCTCCTTGTTAATATGTTGTGAGAAATTTAAGATGGTTATCTTTCCTTTAATATCTTTAAAAAATATTTTTAGATGAACATGAGTGCTTTATTTTTTATGTGGTACTGGGAAACGAACCCAGTGCCTCGCACATGCCAGGCAGACACTCTACCACTGAGCCACAACCCCCGCCCCTCCCCACTCCTTTAATATCTTTATCCTCAGTATTTCTTGCTGGTTAAGTCTTTTAAGAACTCTGTTTTTATGGTAAAAAAAAATATTTTTAATGGAATTTTTAAAAATGGTCATAAGAATTAGATTCTGTACTAAGTTTTTACTTTAGAATGTCTAAGCTTGGGAACTTACAGTTGTTCTCAATTTTAGGTTGACTGTGCATTGTCACTTATTCGACTTGGAATGGAGCGGCATATTCCTGGTTTGCTAGTTCTGTGTGATAATTTGGTTACTCTGGAAACACTGGTTTATGAAGCTGGGTGTGACTTAACCCTAACCTTGAAAGAACTCCAGCAAATGAAAGACATTGAAAAACTAAGATTACTGATGAATGGTGTAAGTTTTATTTTAACATTTTTTTAAGCATTCTCTGTACTTTGACTAATATAAATCTTGAACCAAAAATGAAATGTTCTTCAAACTTGAAAACTGAGTACATAAAGGTTTCCTGATCTTTTTTTCTCCCAAAATCAAACGTCATGGGTATGTTACTGAAGTGATGTAAAGCTGTGTTGACTGTTATGCCTGGCTTGCCTTTTCTCTTTCTCCATTCCTCTATCATCTGTCCCCTCTTTTCCATCCTCCTTTTTTCACTCCGACCCCCCCACTTTTTTTTTTTTTTGCTTTCTTTTCCCTTTAAGCAACCCAGTGAAACTTGGTTTGTTTTGTACGTGGGACTCCCCTTATGAGACTTAGGTAGATCTTTTGGGGTAATTTTAAAAAAGTGATTGCATAATTTTATGGATAATGAGTAAAACTATCAGTGTCATTTGAAGTTTTGTGAAGGTGGATATAAAGGAGCAAAATGAAAAGAGGAAAGGAATGGAGGGATTCTGGACTTTTCTAGATGTAGCTCCTTTCCAGACCTCTTTGCTCTTCTCCCTCCTTCTGTTCTTGTGCCTTTTCCTCTTGGTCTAAAGTCTCCTCCTCTGCCTGTTCACATATTCTTCCTCTTCCCTCTTCTGGGTATCCTCTTTGCTCTGGAGGACCTCATGACTATGTAGTGGCATGAGCAGATGGGCCACAGTGGTATTGTTGCTGTACCCCCACTATTCCCAGGTAGAAGGTGACTCATTCTTTGATGCCTGTTGGTACATATGTAAGTGGTGACCTGCAGTGTCTGTTTTAGAAAGTATGCACAGCCTCTGTTTAACATCATCTGACTACTGGTAAACTTTAGGACTCGTGTGGGATAATGCACTATTTAATGCTAATTTTTTTTTTTTAATGTTCTTTCAGTGTTCTGAGGACAAATATGTGACAAGTGCCTACCAATGGATGGTTCCGTTTCTCCATCGTTGTGAGAAACAGTCTCCTGGTGTAGCTAATGAGCTACTAAAAGAATATTTAGTAACTTTAGCTAAAGGGGATTTAAAATTTCCCCTGAAGATATTTCAGCATTCCAAACCAGATGTAAGTAGAAACTCTAACTTAAAATTCCCTGCATTTTTTAAATTTATAGAAATAGGTTTTTAAAAATAAATTTTTATAAAAGACTTTGCAGATAATTCCTTTTATACAGAAATGGCTGCCTTTCTTTAAAAGTGTTTCAGTAGTGTAGTGTGAAAATTTTTTCCAAAAGTTCAGAAAATTGTTTATTTTTATTTGTTTTAAAGTTTGTGAACTATCTGCTATATGTTGGAAATTGTTAATACCAAGAAGATGAATCGTTGATAGGAATTCAATACCTATCATGTCTCAAGTGTTAAAATATTTGATTAATAATCCTATGAAATAGATACTTTTACTATCTTAATATAGAGGAAAGGAAAGTTGTGATCTAAAGTGATTAGGTACTAGCCCAGGTTACACAGTAGGTAGAAGAACTTGCATTCAAATACAGTATTGTAATGCCACAACTGTTCTTAACTTTTACACTGTATGATACCACTAATAGGAGATGGTTTCTGCCCTTGAGTACATTCAAATAGTTTATGAAAATATTTATGCTCTTATAAGGTATCTTGTAATTATTCTTAATTACTGTTATATCTACTTAAAGAGTACTGTATAACTTTGAATTTCTAAAGGGTTCACATTGACTGATGGTAAAGTCATTTTATTAAGTACAGCATACCTTTGCATTTGACAGTGTCTTAATTTAGCCACAGATCAAATATGCTATTTCTAGCGATAGTGCCTCCTTTTCTGTTGAGGGGCACTCAAGCAAGATGGCATGGTCACTTGAGTCCTGACTTTGTAGTAATTTTCAAAACATTATATTTGGGTTCAAGCAGAAAGCATTTCAGACTTCTTCGAATTTAAAATTCGCATTGAGACTATTTTCTTGCCCTATGCTTTGTTCCTAAGTCCACTAAGATTTATGGTCATAGAGCAGTATAATGAAAATTTAAAGGAAAAACATGCTACATTGTATGCTTTTGGTTTCTAAAAGGTCTGTCAGAAATGTCTGTTCATTGGTTACTTAAAATTTTCCATCTTCTCATAAGCAGTCTGCACTTAGTATTCTGGTTTTAAATGTGCAGTGGTTTACTGTGAGCTGAGGTGGGTTGCTTATGGCAGCAGAATACCATGTGAGAAGCAGGATAGATTGAATATGAATGTTTTATGAGGAAGAAAGAAGCAACTTTAAATTCTTTCCAGTAATCTTATTTGTGATACTTCTTCCTCACAGAATCTTGTAAATCCTTTGTTTGTAGTCAGCTTTTTGTTTCTACTTGGCAATTTAGCATGAACCTTTTGAATAAACCATACAGTCATTTGCCTTTGTTGAAACATGTGAACATCAAAGCAGAGAAGCTTCAGGGCCTGTGCTTCCAGAAGCCTGCCTCTCCAGCCTGACTCTCCAGCCTTGTTTCTCTCCAGGAGAATGAGACCGTTCACAGTGAACTTCTCGACTCTTCACCCTGTCAGGCTCACTCTTGGCTTTCTCTATTTTATGTCATATTTCCTTTGTTTAGAATGGTGATTCCCCCTTTTCATTCACTTCACAAATAACTGCCTATCCTTCAAGTCCTGCTCTTCTAGATTCTCTCTACTGTGAAATCTTCCTTGACTTCTCTGTGCTCTGACAGGTCTTTGTATTTGCTTCTATTATAGCCCTTATCATACTGTGTTGGGATTATTTGTTCATGTTTGTCTTTCTTTCCTTTATTCCTTCTCTGTATGTCATTCATCTCTTTATTACCAGGAAATAGCATGCTGCCTAGTAGTGAACAAGAGCTCCATTCACTTTGGCAGAACAAATGTAGGAATGAAGGATTGAAACTTGGTTTCATTGGGGGTGCTTTAGATCACTTGTCTATATTTATTTACTTGACTAAGATTGTACTGGGAGTATTGTTTGTATTTCACTTAATTTTTTATGAAAAGAAGGTACCTTAGATCTGCCATGAATGATGCACAGAGTATTTTAATAATTTAACAGCAGCAATGGCTTCTGTATCAGACAGCTTAGATCAAGTATGCTGCATTAACAAATGATCTCTGTGTTAATACCGTGCAACAGCAAATATGATTTTTCTCACAAGTGTCATATCTGCTACAGTTGGGCTTCTGCTGTGTTCCATGTGTTATTTACTTGGCAAATGAGGCAGAAAAATTATTTTCTATCCTGTGGCCCAGGAAAACAATAGTAGACTCCCAGTGGCTTTTAAAACTTTAGCTGAAAAAAGGGGCTCAAGTTGCTTCCTCACTTTCCCCTGGCAGAAGAAAGTCTGATGGCCAAGCCTGACACTAAAGGTCAGAGAAGAGCAATTCTTTCATGGGAAGAGGGAAGCTAATACTTAAGAGCCAAGGTCACAACAATGATAAGGAAGGTCTTGAAACTCCTCTGCACCTGCCTGACGAGGTCCTTCTAAATCACCTCGTGTACCTCAAAGTTTATTCTACTTTATAACTCCTAAAACACTCTTCTGATTGTAAGCCATTGCTCTGTGACTGAATCTGTCATTGGAAAGTGAAACTTGAGGGGGGCAGTTCTGGGCATTAATGTCATGGGGACACAATCTCCTGCCTTCTCAGTGTTTTCTGTCTTCCAAACTGGTGACTTTTGAATGTGTCTGTACATCAGAACCATGTACACATTAAAAAAGAGTTTCTATGCCTTTTCCAGATACAATGGAGTAGAATTGGGGGGGGGGTGTCTTGGGTATACTTTTAGTAATTTATCCAGTGATTTGGATGGAAAGCCAGGGCTGGGAACCACTGTTTCAAATGTCCTTTCTTTTAACCAATGGGAATTTACTTCTTAGCTTTGTTAAAGTACCATCTTTTAAGTTTGTTTCTAATTACATAATTCAGTGGGCAATTTTAGTTTTAAAATTATATTTTCTAATTTAATATTTACTGTAGAATAAAACATAAAGATAGAAATAATGTTGTTTCTGACAGCATCATTGACTAAATGTTCTGAAAATTCTTTTACTCTAAAGTATTTAAAATTAGTCATTAAATTATTAAAAATATTTTTACCTGTGGTGCTGAGCTTCAGAGAAAGTAAGGGGAATTCCTGCTGGCCAAAAGTGAAGCAGAAGGAAGTCAGAGAAACTCAGGAGAAGTTAGTGGTTGCGTGGGTGGGGGTGTGATTTTCTGTTCTACTCCTAACTGCGGCATTGTCAGTGAAAGTGCAGAATAGAAAACTTCCTACCCATTGGCACGTGAAGACCGCCAAGAGGCGTGACTGTGCTGGCATGTACTTTTCATTAGTGGGGTGGGGATGGGCAGCCCTCTAACAGAGCAGTGTTAAGTCAAATCTGTTGTTATCTGTGATAAAACTGGACCTGGTTCTCTTGGTGATAGCAAAAGCAAAACTTCTTTGAGGGACTCACATTTGAACAGATGTGTAAGAATATTACAGATAAATCTTGAAGATGAGTTTACAATTCAGTTTTACAAAACCCAAGGAAAATATCTATAGGCAAGATTGAGTGGGCAGAACCTTGCTCTCCTTCCACTCTGATAATAGATGATCAGATATAGGCTATGAAATACATATTTTCAATCCTTAAGATATGAGGAAACAAAGACATGAGAAGGAATGGAGAAACTGAAAAAAATGAGCTGAGATTTGAAAATAAGCCATTTAGAACTTATAGAATTGAAATTATAATAAAAGCAAAAATTTAAATGGAGGAATTCAAAGGAATTGAAGACAATTTAAGAAAGAATTGAAATTTGGAACACAATTTAAGAAATTATCTGCAATGTAGAACATAAAGTGAAAAGACATGGAGAATAGGCAGGGCAGGTCTGATGTAGGACTAGCAAGAATTCTAGGAAGAGAGTCTGATGGTCTGTCCATGTCCTAGTAGAGTGTTGTTTTAATTACAGAGAATTGGGACTATTTATTTATTTTTGGTACCTGGGATTGAACTCGGGGGCACTCAGCAACTGAGCCGTACCCTCAGCCCTATTTTGTATCTTATTTAGAAACACGGTCTCACTGAGTTGCTTAGTGCCATGCGTTTGCTGAGTCTGGCTTTGAACGCGAGATCTTCCTGCCTCAGCCTCCTGAGCCAATGGGAGTACAGGCATGTGCCTCAGTGCCTGGCTGGAGTATGGTCTAATGTCTGAGGATAGTATTCCTTTGTAGTTTTTTTTCCCCAACTAATTTTTAAGTTATTCTTGGATATTTTTTTTTTCCTTTTAAACTTTGGTATCAGCTTGTCTAATTTCCTGACAGCTTATTTGTATTTCCTTGTGATTATATTGAATATATAAATTAACATAACTATTAATGTTCAGTCACCCTCTTCAAAAGTAGAATATTTTATTCTATTTGTTTGCCTTTTTTAAATGTTTCAGGAGTGGTTAAAATTTTTGATGTTTTGCATATTTTTTTTGTTAAATCTATTCCTAAGTCTTTAATTTTCTGTCCCTCTTACAAAGTGAAGTTTTCTCTTCCCTCATTTCTTGTTTTTTTTTTTTTCATGTGTGAATATGAAAGCTCTTGATGCTGCGTGTGAAGTTTGTATTATTCCTCACTGACTTCTTATATTGCTTGACTCTCTGGTGTTTTCCAGGTATTCTATCTTATCATCCGTGTTCTTTTCTATATGTCTATAATGTATAATTTTAAGTTTTTAGTTTTTGAAATTGATTCTCTTGCATTTTACCTTGCTTTGCAATGCAGACTTGAGATGCCCATGTTTGGAAGGCTCATTGTGTCAAGTTAGAATGTCCTGCATGGACTATATTCTTTTAGTTTAAGAAAGGGCAAAAGATGGTTTAATAGTGACCACTGAGAAGTTGAGAAAAGGAGGATGAAGATAAGAACAAGTGTGTCTTAGCTTGTCTACTGTAAGACTTCATGTAGGGAGTCTGACAGGCATAAGGAAAAGTGTCTTATAAATTTGAGCACTGATTAATGTACACAATAGATTGTATTAAGGAACATATGCTGAATGTTGTAAGAGAAGAATAAGTACCATAAGAATATATAGAGAAAAGGAGATCTTTGTATAAGAGTAATATTTTTTTAAATGAACTAGCATGTATTGAACCTATGCAGGGACCATGGACACTTGGGAAAGTCCACTTTAAGTCAGTCAAATGGAAATAAAACTAAATTGCTAGGTAGGTATAGGACAGTTGGTAAACCTATATTCTTTTCACTTATTATTCTAATAATTTATACATGACAGTAGAATGTATTTTGACAAATCATACATAAATGGACTGTAACTTCTCATTCTTGTGAGGCACATGATGTAGAGTTATGCAGGTCATGTAATCATATATGCACATAGGGTAATAATATCTGATTCATTCTATTATCATGTAAACATATGTTCTTGAGAAGACATTCCAGGTAGAAGTGGACTGAGACAAGTAGACATAATCAAGCTTATATAGAATTTAGATTACAGCAAGTATAGTCAGCCTTCTGTGTCCATGGGCTCTGCATCCATTGCTCAAATCTCTGTGTGCTTAGAATTAACCTACCATGGGAATCAACCAACCGTGGATCAAAACATTAAAAAAAAAAAATCTGTACTTAACACACATAGACCTTTTTCTTGTCATTATTCTCCAACTACAATATAGCAACTATTCACCTAGCATTTACATTGTTTTAGGTATTATAGGTAATCTAGAGATCAAGTAAATATACAGGTGGATATGTGAAAATCATATGTAAATGCTATGTCATTTTACATAAGGGATTTGAGAATCTGCAGATTCTGGTATCAGCAAGGGTTCTGGAGTCAATTCCCACAGATGCCTAGTGCCTCCTGGAATTTAATTTGGGTAAAACAAAACTTTCTGTAGGGTAAGTGGTTCTTGGCACTAGAAAGATGGGCTGGCAGGTAACCATGAAGGTTTTTGGATAAAAAGTGAGAAGTTCATTCTTGACCCTTCACATTGAAAGACTACTAAAGGATTTTTTAGCATAAACTTTTGAGTATATATGATTAAGTACAAACTCTAGAACATTGAACTTAAAAATGTGTCCATGGCAGGAAGCCTGAAGATCAAATAAAACATCAAGGATTTGGGCTTGTTTTCAGATGGTTTCCCAAATTGTTCCTTGACTAAATCTAGTTTGAGTGTTTCATCTTCCTGGGGTGTGCTCTTACCATATGCAAGTTATTACCATATTCCCCCCAGTCTCCTCAGTCTCCCTGCATGCAGGTCAAAGTCCCCTGCAGGATTGTGAGAGCTTGTGTTGCTTAGTTTTGGCTCTCGAGCCAATGGTCTGGATTTGAATCATGACTTTGCCACTTCCTAGCTTTACAAGCATGAGCAAATCATTTGATCTCTCGGCACTTTGGTTTTCCCTTAATGTACAATGGAAATAAGACTTGCAATAATCTTAGAGGGTTGTTATGAGGATTTATAAATTAATGCATGCAAGCACTTACAACTGGAAGCTGGCACAAAATAAGAAACCAAGAAAAGTTATTTTTGTTAATTTATAATAATACCCATTTTTATTGTTCTCTTGTCCTTTCGTTACCAGTTAATCACTTTTCGGCTGTGGGCAATCCTTTGTCAGATGTTAGTGCCAACTTAATGACGATAAGTGTTTTCTTAATACCTGTGGACATGTATGTAAATCTTTTGACTCAGCTGCTTTAGAAAACTTTGTTTCCCTGGTAACCTTGAATGTTTTTTTTTTATTTGCATCCATTAATTTGAGTTTTTCTTTTTCTTTTTTTTAATTAAGCAATAGAAATTTATTTCCTATAGCTCTGGAGACTTAAAGTTCAAAATTGAGGTACTTGTAAGGTAGATTTCATTCTGAGCCCTATGCTCATGGCTTATAGGTGGCTACCATTGTCCTGTGGTTACATGTCCTTTGGCTTGCAAGAAAGAGGAAGAAAGGTGTGCACCACATTGAGGGTTAGGGTGTCAACATTAGGGGGAAGTGGGGGACATACTTCAGTTCATAGTGCCCCCTATAGAGAGGTAATGAAAAATTGGGAGTAGTTAAACTATTGAAAACTCAGGCTGAACAACAGAAGGCCTCTTTGGCAGCTGTCAAAGAAAGTTCCATCTTCTGCAGTGGGAGTGGGAGAGCAGGGAAAGCTGAAGACCAGGGCCTGAGGGTGCAGCTCAGTGGTAGAATGTTATTAGCATGTAGGAGGGAGGCCCTGGGTTTAATCCCCAATAGAAACAAATATTGACTTAAGTTTTCTAAGAAAATGCCTTTGTTTGGCAGCTCTTCCCATCACTTTCCCATCTGTTTTGTGTATATTGGGGAGTTTCTACTAAAATGCTGAAATGCAAGAGATCATTATTACAGAAATTATCCTAAACTTACTTTTTGTTGAAAACAACTCTTAAGAAAGTAGTTTCAGGCTTTCATTTGGTTTCTGTGGTGGTAAAGTGTAAGTGCTCTGCATGTATTTATTTACCTAATTCTCTGAAGCTTTCATTTTAGTTTCTGTGTTGATAATAATGTCTTCCACATTTAATAGTTGATTTAGCCTTCACTACCCCCCCTTAGGAAGGTGTTGTTAATATTTGTTTTATAGAGTGTCGCGACCCCTTGCCCGCAAGGAAGACGCAACTCGGGAATCTTCTTTCAACAGTTTATTCAGGCCCTTGATATTTCTTCTTCTCTCTCTCTGATGCCCCTCCCAGCCTTAATAAAGCATCCCAAGCCCCAATGCAAAGATGCCGCGTGGAGCTTTCTCACAGGGTGGTGAAAAATCATGTGCCAACTCTCCCAGATAAGGAGTTGTTTGTCACAGACCACAGCGGAGCCAGCGTCATCTTGTAATGGCGACCATAATCTGCAGAAACGGCAGAAGCGGCTCACCACAATAGAGGAGTAAAACAAGGAACAAATCGGTTATTTTTGTGTATCAGAAAATACTGCAAGAATGGAAATCTGTGGTTTGCAGGGAGAAATGGTGTATGCTGTATAGAAAGTGGCCTGAAGTGGTCATTTTTCTGCATCAGAAATAGATTATGTTATGTGGTTTGTATACAACTACATTACAGTTGGACTTCTGAACAGAATGTCAGTACTGTGTAGTTAAATGAATAATGTATAATACATACTGAAAAAAAATAGGGTCTAGCATTTTAAAATATTAGTTAAGGAATTTTATGTTTGTAATTGGAACCCAAAGAATTTGGCTCCAGGGTTAGAAATGTTATTTTTAATAAATTGCCTTTTCAGTTCACTGTGCTTTTCCTCTCTGCTTTACCTTGAAAGGGTCATAAATTGACAAGTCTGTTTTCAGCAGATGCAAAGCTTATGGGTTACAAATTATCTTTTCTAGCTGATTCTGTAATTAAAATGTGATTTCATTTAGAATTATTAAAGACCCCAAAGTCTTTAAGCTGAACAAAAATCAAGATTTGTTTCTGTGGCTGATTAATTGCACTATTTAATATTCTATTGGCAGTGGTACTGGGCTAGGGAGAAACAGACTGTGAATCTATTGACATTTAGTACAAAATGCTTTATTTTTTCTAGCTGAAGCAAAAAATTATTCCTGATCAGGATCAGCTGATGGCAATATCACTAGAGTGCATCTATAACTGTGAACGAAATGATCAACTCTCTCTTTGCTATGACATCTTAGAATGTCTGCCACAAAGAGGATATGGGTAAGAGTCCATAGGCCAATCTTACTGTCCTTTTATTCTAACATTTAAAATGAAAACATTGCTTCCCCAAATATTCATCATAGAGAATTTTTGGAATGTGAAAGAAATACAAAGAGAAAAATAAAATCATCTGCAATCCTGTTGTGTAGAGCTAAACTCATGTTCTTCTACCATTATATGGGAAGTTCTAGTATATTTTAAACTACTATATAATTTTGTTAAACTTGATAATTATCTGTTAAAAAATAAAAATGTCATTACCACAAAAAATTCTTTTTAGCTGGGTGTGATGTGGTGGCACATGCCTTTAATCCTAGTGGCTCAGGAGGCTGCAGCAAAATAAAAAACAGAGATGTGGCTCAGTGGTTGAGTGCCCCTGGGTTCAATCCCTGGTATCCCCCACACCCAAAATCTTTTCATTAGTGGATTGGTACTGATTGATTTTGTTTTCAGTTGTGTTTTAATTGTCATATTTATCTGCTAAAAGTGTATTTATTCTGTGAATTGTTCTTGGTGCTTACCTGTGTTAGTCCTCAGGGGACATGTACTAGTGATGGATGAATGTGTATAATTTTTAAGTACTTTTATGTTTAAATGGAATCTTATGTATGTGCTTTTTGATTATTGAGTTGGATGCAAATTGGAAGTCAGGTAACAGTCATTCCTTTAATCCTTTTTAAAAATCTAGCATATAATACAATTTTTACATCTGGAAAAGAATTCACGTTGCTTACAACACTTGAAAGAGCAGGAAGGGAAAGTCAGCAGGCCTGTTCTAAGCCTTTGTAACTTCAGTCATTTAACCTCTTGTCATTAATTTTCTTATTTGCAAGATGAGATACTTAAACAGGAAAGCTCCTTATCCATTTTTTCTTTCCTTGTCTGTCTCTTGTCCTTTCTAGAAAATATTTTTTATGAAAGTAGACACCTGTTTTGCAATTCACCGTGAAATAATTATCATGCAGTCATTAATAGTACTAAAATCAGATGAAAAATTAATGGTAAAGCAATATAGTAAAGCATTATCCCAGCGACTATTTTTCTTTTATTTTTAAAGGTGAAATTTACATTTATAAAGGCAAGGTCTGACTGCCATTTTCCTAGCCACCTTAGCCAGGCTGGCATCACTTATAGTCCAATAGCCTGACATCGCATGTCTGTTTTCTGATGTGATGCAGCATGAAGGACCTGGTATTTCAGTGCCCTGAGGAGTAATTGTGCTAGAATTGTTCACTCTGGATCTATCACTTTTCGGCCAAACTTCTATAGTTGAAACAGGAATTAGAAAGACAATTTAAATAGCCATGAAGAAAATAAGAACTTTCTGCAAGTCAGTTGGTCTTTTCCCTATAGAAAGTTGTTATTGAAAAAAAAGAAGTGAGGTGCTGTTGTAAAATACAGGAGTCCAGAGGGACATGATCCCCTCTTAATTTTTAAAAATGATGTAATGTATGAACACAGTTGAAACCAGGCAATTTAAGACTGATAGTAGACAACTATTCATGGCCTCCTTTCTTCATCTTTAAATACCTGCCTTCATAAAAACAGACAACTTTCATGATTTTTATTATCTTAATATTAGGCTTGTTAATATTGCAATTTTAGATCATTCTTGGTATGCTTTTATGGAAATGCTTTCCTTTTTCTGTTTGTATTCCTCCTATTTGTTTTGTCATTACAGTTATGCAATTGGGCTGGGGATGTGGCTCAAGTGGTAACACGCTCGCCTGGCATGCGTGTGGTACTGGGTTCGATCCTCCACCACATAAAAATAAAAGATGTTATGTCCACTGAAAAACTGAAAAATAAATATTAAAAAAATTCTCTCTTCTCTCAAAAAAACCCACAATTACGCAATATTGTTTACACAGAGTTAGGTGGTTTTGTTTCCTTTTGATTCAAGTTTGTTTTCCCTGGATTGGATAATCGCCTATTCTTTGTCCTTCAATCTTTCTAATACCATGATCACACCCTTCCAGTAGATAGAAGGCCAGACTGTGTGTGTGTGCAATTATAGGTGCACGATCTTTTTCCTGCAAGGTCTGAAGGTACTGCTCTTGTCTCCTCCAGGTTATTGAGAAGCCCCGTGCTATTCTGAATCATAGTGCTTTACGTGTGGTTTTCTTCCTTTCTACAGGGTTTACTATCTTATCCTCGTCCTTAGTGTTCTGAAATACCTTAAAAATATTTTCTTGCAAGTCTGAATTTGTTGTGTTGTTCATTGACTAGTCTACTCCATTCTGGAAGCTCACAACTTTCAGTCCTGTGGGAAATATATTTTTTTTCCTTAACGAGTTTATTTGTACTTTTCTCCTCAAATTCCTGTTTTTCAAAAGTTAGATCTGTGAATTTTGTAACTGTAGCTCTCATTTAAGACCTTTTACTGCCCTTTTCATTCTGTTTCTCACCTTTGATCTGGGATATTTCTTTAGTTTTAATTTTATAATTCAGTTTTTTGAATTTTAAAATTTGTTTTTACCTTTTTAATTTAAATTCTAAGAACTTGTTCATTTAAAAAAAAAAATCCCCATCTTGTTTCACAGATGCATGGATACACGTTCTTCTGCTGTCTTTGATCTCACCTCAGTTTCTGGTTCTTCATATTTTATTGTTTACGCCTTTATTCTTAGGAATGTTTTTCTGTTTTTATTCTTGATGAGTAATTTATAGTTAAAGCCCTAAACAGCTGATTTAAAGCCTTGTATTCGTAGAGAGCAGGCTTGTTTCTAGGTGAACCTTACCTTAACGTGGTCAGGAAAGGATATTTAAATGGGTGAGACCCTAAAATGCTAACAAGTGTTTTATCTTTTGTTAACTCAGAATAGTACCCCTTTTCCGCCCTTTCCATCTACATGTCTTGTACTTTTTAGTACTGGGGTGTGCCTAATCCAGTTGTCTACAGTATGAAGTCCCTCTGTTCTTCCAGGTGTGGAAGAGTGGACTGCCTGTATGAGATAAAAGGACTATAACTGGTGTGCACGCGTGTGCTTATGTTTTCAGAAATACCTGCTGCTTCCAGCCCTTGGCATTCCTTTTTCCGCATATGTGCTGGCTTCCCATTCTTCTTGCAGTTGTTACTTCTCTACTTTATGTCTATAGCCACCTAATTTGCATCTCCAGATTTTCTGTGCATCTCTTATCCACTGTTGTCTCCTTTCTCTCTGTTCCTTGTGTGTACACCCCCAGTTCCTTTTGCTGTTTCACTTACTGTCTTTTAAATGGAGTTTGGAAAGGAGTAGAGATAAATGTAGAGTTCCTTCTATCATATTTAATTGGAAGGCCTTTTAGCTCTGTTTCTGTAGTTCTATGATCTGTGTTCCCTTTTTTGACAAGCCCAGCCCCGTCACTACAGCACTACTTGCAGCTGGGTTGCCAGTCTTGTCTCAGTTTTCATTTTTTTAGAGAAGTGATATATCTTACATTCTGCCTGTTAGGTTACAGAAACATTGGTGATTTGTACATCCCGGTCATTCCTTTCTCCTTGTCAAAGTTCTAAGTTCTGACCATTAAGAAAGGATCTCAGCATTCATCCTGTTAATGGTAAAGCTGGATGGAGGTCGAGTAGTACTGAGTACCTCCCTTCTTCAGTTGGGCTTGGGCATCTTTGTGTAGGGAACTTGGTATTACTCAGACCTATGCGAGTATGGCCAGTCTCTCCTTCACATCCTTGGTAAAGAATGGCAGTATATAGCAAGTATGCCTCTAACAGTCATGTCCTTCAGTAGGCAGCAAAAGGCAGGTAAAATGGATTGTATTATAGACATTTTGCAGCAAAGTGTTATTACCCACGGTTTAAAAACTTCAGTGTGAAGGATTTCAGAATTTCCTTCTATACAGGGCAACGTGATGCAGAGGCTACTCCCTAACCTGTTTTTCAGAGAGTAAGTCCTTGAAGGATTTCTGCTTCAATGAGCTGGGTGGGAAACTCGATGGTTCTCAGCTTGATGCCTCCTGTCTTGGTCCTAAGTGAACTAGACCAAATCATTGAAAAGAATAATCACTTATTCAATGTCAATTCACAAAGGAAGTACACTGCGTTCTTTGGTATCTATGACCATGCTACAGAATGATAATTTTAAAAAGATTACTGCTGAAGGTGTACATTAATGAAAGGTAGCTCTGACGAATGACTTTAGGTAGTCTATACCTGACTTCTCACTCTCGTTTGAAGCCTAAGAAGGCAGTGTAATCTCTGAAAGTTTCACCAAATAGTTGTCAAATAGATTTACACCAGAGAGATCAATCATTTTAAAAATAATGAGGCTTTATGTTCAAGTTGGAACATTCGCTGAAATTCAGGGCACTGTGGGAAGGCACTGAGAGTGTCAGGTTGGGACTCTCAGCAGAGAGTTGTGAGGAGCACTTACTGTCATGTAGGGTGAGAGTGTTGATAGCAGTTGCTAGGTTTTTCTGCCAAATCCGTGTTCCCTTGATGTGTTGTGCCACGTTTCCTCTTCTCTACCAGCCACATTTTATTGACTTGTGCGCCTTTTCCTAATAATATTTCTACTAGTTCCCACTCACTTGCTTCCACAGAAAGACTTGCTTTCCTGTCTTTACTGCCTGCCAGTGATTCTATCAAATGGTTCACCTGTAACATAATTTGCCCAATATCACTCCCCAGCACTTTCCCCTCCCTCCCTCTCACCCCTCGGTCCTTTTCCTCTATGGATTTCCCTTTGATTTTTGTGAGATCCCACCCTCTACCTTTTCTAAAAATCACACTGTCAAAATCTAAAATATCCCAATGAAATGAACCAACCCAATTCAAACCAAACTGAACCCAATGAAGCAGTGAACTATTAACCAGAAGCAAGATCAGATTATTATGTAAAATTTAAGACAACAAAAATTTAGTTGCCTGTATAGGGCTTCCCAAAGTTACAGGAAGCATCTGACATGGTTATTTTTCATTAAAAAATACAGATTTTGTTTTCAACAAGATTTGAAGATGCAATGCAATTTCCTGACAAATCACAACAAGAAGCTTACTCACCTTTGTAAATACTTTCATGGTATAGCACAGATATTTCACTCTGGGATCAATGGTTGAGTAAGCAGATAAAAGCCTTGTGTTATGAAGGGCCTGTTAAAAGGGAAATTACACTATAAGGCTATCAATTAGATGAAAAAATATTTTAAGCTGAAATATTCTGGAAATGGTCACTTGCAATTAATTTTAGGAAGAACATATTGAGATTGAGATTACCTTTTCTTTTCAAAGACACACTTTGTTAATTTACTAGATAAAAACAAAGAATTGTAGTAACATGTTCTCATGACTTCCATTATGTTAATATGTCCTTACTTTGAAGTTCTAGAAAATAAGGAGCTATTAAAATAAACAATTAGTTTCCTTTAAGTAAATATAAAGTTTCTCTTTGCTCCATGGCATTATTTCAATTAAATTATCTCAGGGACCAGAAAAATTTTGTAAAATCCTGAAGCAAGACTGACACCATGGTTACATAGTTCTCTCCAAAAACACCACCACCACAAAATTACCACAAAATTCAAGCCAAACAAAAAAGCTTGCCACTCTGATCTCATTTTAAGTGAAGAGAATAGTAATATGTGTGTGTGTGTGTGTGTGTGTATATATATGTATATATATATATACACATATATAATACATAATAATAATTATACATATATAATTTTTTTATTTTTATTTTTTCCCCCAACTGTTGAATAGCATACTTTGTTTTTAAAAATTTTTGTGGCACTGGGGATGGAAGCCAGGGTCTCATGCATACTGGCAAGTGCTCTATCATTGACCTACTTCTCCAGCTCAAGTAAATATTCATATTAACTAAATTCTCTATCCCTATCCTCAGAACATCATCAAGCACATAGCAAGTACTCATAAAAATCTCTCCAAAGAATAAGAAACATGAAATAAATGGCTCATTTAACTTGAGGTTTTTAAAAAGGGGCAGTTATTCTCTTTAATCTTTTTAAAGAAAAAGCCCTGAAAAAATCTTACCAATGTGTTATACAAACTGATATCTACTTCCAGACCACTTCTTGAATGGAAGAACTTCACAATTGGCACCTTTGCTGTTGTAATAGGTAAGATGTTTCTCAGACCTAGATTGGGAAATAAGATAGTATGATTAAATACAGTAGCTGGGAATAAAAAATGGTTTGTAAGCTAATATTTCAACATAAACATAAATGATGTAACATAACTTAGGCTTGTTTCACTGTATTGAACTAGAACTTAATGGACCTTTTGTGTGTGTGTGCGCGCACGCGTGTATGCATGCATGTATGTGAGATTATTAGTTTGATAAACACCAAAACAGAGGAAACAACTACAGTATCTGCAGTACGTGTTTTGTCTATTCTCTTCATGACTGTATCTAATTTGGAAGAAACCTTATGGGCAATCACCTGAATCCTTTGAAACAAGCTACTCGTCATGGAGCTAGAAGTTATGAAGGTAATAGGAAGCAATCAATTTTAGTAAGAGAAGGAAATTACCTGATCTAGCCTTTGAAGGAAAAGAATGTGCAAACGATAGTGTGTAGGTTGAGGGGATTTACCAGGCAAGAAAAACTATACTCAGAAAGGGTAGACGTCTGAAACAGAATGGCTCGAGATCTTACAAGGAATTATGCAGGCAGTAGAATGAATTGAGGTAAAGGAACATGAATAAAGAGAGATGAGGAAGAAATTGGGAAGAACCCAGAGCCCTATATACCATGTTAAGAATGATATTTAGAGATAAAGAGAAGTCAACAAACTGGTGTGAGGAAAAATCACTGACAATCTTAAACAATGCCTCAGCAATGGATGCACTGGAGACAATGGAATGCAAGACAGCCACTTAAAAACATCTGGGCCTGAACTATCAAGGTACAATGGAAATACAGAGAGAAAACAAGTCATGCTTGAGTCTCTATGACAGGATGGGGAGGAGAAATGTTAAGGAGAAGGGCTGTTAACAGTAAGAATTACTATTTTCTGAGTACAAAATGTGTTACCAGGGGCATGCAAAGAGTCTTTCATAAACTTTACTTAGATTGAGCACCATCATCTTACGGATGAGGAAACAGAGACCCACAGAAATCCACTTAGGAACATACAATTGGTAAATGGTGAACCTAGGATTCAAACGAGGCACAAATGATTCCAAACCTCTCCTGAATAGACTACGTCAGACTAATAATCACTTCACCCATTTTGGTGATTCTAAAGATACCAATGTTGAAAATCTAGAAAGAGGATTCAGAAGGAAGGGCAGGAAGCAGTGGTGGAACCAATAGAAGGAAGGAAGTAAACAGAAAAATGAGTCTATTCTGATATGTAGGAGTATGAATTTCCTGAGAGTGCTAAGTGGTGATGTTTAAAGGGCAGATATACAGTTATCACATTACAGAACTTAGGTAAAGGGGCTGGGGTTTTGTGATGCTGGGGATTGCGGCTTAGCGGCAGAGCACTTGCCTAGCACATGTGACGCCCTGGGTTTGATTCTCAGCACCACATAAAATAAATAAATAAAATAAAGCAATTGTGTCCAACTACAACTAAAAAAAAAAAAAATTAAAAAAAAAAAAGAACTCAGGTAAAAAGCATGTAAATGGTAAAAGTAATTTCAGGATGAAAAGTCTGTGTAAGGGGCTGAGGTTGTAGTTCAGTGGTAGAGCTTGCCTAGCATGTGTGAGGCCCTGGGTTCGATCCCCAGCACCACATAAAATTAAATAAACAAAATAAAGGTATTGTGTCCATCTACAACTAAAAATATTAAAAGAAAGAAAGATAGATCTGTGTGGGAAACTAACTTATATTAACGGGGAAGAGAAGTAAGGAAGCTTGGATTTACTGAATACTCAGAATATACGGTGCTGTACAGACGAGGAACTGGGTGTTTATAATGAGGCTGAGTGAGGTATTGGGATCACACAGCCTGAAAATGGGAAACCAGGATTTAAAGCCGGGTGGTGGGGGAGGGGCTGCTAACAAGGCTGTGGGATCAATTGGGATAAATCCCCAGTACCACAAAAAGAAAAAAAAAAGAGTACCTGCTTTAGATGCAGAAGGCCCTGAGTTTAATCCCCAGCATCACAAAACAAAAAATTTTAAAAACAGAAACAAAAAAAACCCAAAGAGCCAGGCCCAGGTACTTGGGAGGCCAAGGAAGGAGGATGGCAAGTTGTAAACCAGCTGTAGCAACTTAGTGAGAACATTTCTCAAAATAAAAAATGAGATTATGTACCTCATTTGAATCAAATGTATAATATGTCAAGATCATTGTAATGTTTTGAGCAACTAATAAAAAAATTAAAAAAAAAATAAATAAAAAATGAAAAGGGCTGAGAATATAGCTCAGTGGTAGACTTGCCCTTTAATTCAATTCCCTTTAATACAAAAACAAAACACCCCTCAGAAGAGTCTGATTTCAGAATATCTACCAAATACTTTTCTTTATCACCTCTAAATTAGATAAACCATTTTCTCCAACTCCTTCCCATTCAGGAATTAGACACCATTGGACACTATAATACATAGAACCTTGTCCTAGCATTTATTCATAGTAAATCAAACTGGTTCTATTTTATCAACCCCAAAGCTCCCATGTTCAGTCTTTTATTTTCTACCCACTGAAATTAAGGTTTAGTCCTCAACTTCTTTCAAACAATTCCTTACAATTTTGCTTAATTCTTGGTATCACTCTTGGACTCTCAGGTTTACACAGCATTGATAGATGCCCCACTAGCAAAAGAATATGTTAATGGCATTTTAGCTCTGCAAACAATTTAAAAATCCATATATTTTACAGTTGTAAATGATTTCTCACTTTTCTTAATTTATTGATAAAACAGACCAAGCAAAGTGAACCCTGGCTCAAGGTTATAATAGCTTGATGAACAGAACAGCTGTGAATGCAACTGCCTAGGCCAAGATGCTCTTCACTACACTTATGAGGTTTTAATAATTTCTATACTTTGATTTATATGATATCAATAAGTAAAATGATTTCCAAAATTTCCTGTCTGGTATATACTTTGTCTTGGGGGAAACACACACACACACACACATACACACAGACACAAAATTCAGCTAGGGAACAATATGCACACAAATTGTCACCAACTCCTCAGTCTTTCATACTTAATCATGATATTTTTTAAGGACACTAGTACTGTAAGTATTTTATAAAATGAGTCACTATATTGCTTTGTAGGCATTAATATATTATAAGTACATGGGGCTGAGGTTATGGCTCAGTGATAGAGTGCTTGTCTAGCACACGTGAGGCACTAGGTTCACACCTCAGCACCACATAAAAATGAAATAAAGATATTGTGTCCACCTACAACTAAAAAATAATAAAAATAAATTCTAAGTACACGAAACACTAAAAAAGTTATAGTATTTTTAGAAACAAATATTTAGAGGTACCTGAATGTTTTCTAAGGACTCTTGCCAATTCTTCAATAGTTCTTACACAGTCCAACCCCTGCAACAAAGATGACACAAAAATTAATCAAAATTGGAAGACAGGTTACTATACTGTTTATAGTATCCACTGTCTTCAGATATAATGAAACTCATTATATGTTTTTCACTTTTAGTTGAGAATCAGTCAGTATCCATAGGAAATATTCTAAATATGCAAAAACTGCCACACATCCTATGTTCTAATTGCTTTTGAAGGTGCAAAAAAGGTTAAAATCAGTCAGGAAGCCATGGACTGAGAGCTTCTTGAAACGTCTCTGAACCATGGATGAGGACTTTCATTTTTTTGCTATGTAATTACCTCTCTCAGAAGTACCCTATGTGCCAGAGTATATAAGAAGGGGCTTCTATGCCTCATCTTATTAATTACAGGTAAAATCTTAATTATAGTTTAAGAGTTGATGACTTGCTGTGGATAGTGATTAAGCTCACATTATTTCCCCACTGGAAGAGCCAAAATTATAATGCAGAAAATTAAGGTAATATAGCAAATAAGAATGATATTTCTAATAATTCATACTTAAAAACACATTCACAGTCCCTATCAATGTAAGCCCTTTTGATGACTGTACACATTCCAGAACATATTTGGAATTTCACTTTAGAAATGCCTTCAAAATTAGTTTATATACTAGGTTAAAAAAAATTAATCTCGGGCTGGGGATGTGGCTCAAGCGGTAGCGCGCTCGCCTGGCATGCGCGGGGTGCTGGGTTCAATCCTCAGCACCACATACAAATAAACTAAAGATGTTGTGTCCACCGAAAACTAAAAAAAAATAAATATTAATAAATTCTCTCTCTTAAAAAAAAATTAATTAATTAATTAATCTTGAGGTTGTATAATAGGGTTGTGCCATACGGAAGACCTAATCTTGCTTATTCATTTTATTCACCAAATTCTGGGCAGATCATTTTTGTCCATTTTTCCAAATCTGTTATATCTTCAAGGCAAAGAAAGCACTTGAGAACAGTAGCAGCACTCTTCTGGATATAGAGCCTTTGGACTACTGTTACAAATTTAAAAAATAGGGACATGGGGTGTAGGTAAGAGGTAAGAGCCCTTATTTAGCATGTTCAAGTCCCTCAGCACCACTAATCAAAAATAAAAATAATAAAAACAGAAATAAACAAAACAAACAAACAAAAACGAATAGGAACTCAGCACATCTCAGAATTTATATAATTTTTATATAAGTGCCTTCCTGTATACATCAGGGGCTGACAAATTTGTTCTGCTTTGCGAGCCACATAAGCATGTGTTATAAGTACTAAACTCCCAGTCATGTAGAGAATCAGACATACACAAAACATAGGGCTGGGGGTTATGGCTCAACGGTAGAGAGCTTACTTAGCATGCGTGAGGCACTGAGCCACTGGGTTCGATTCCCAGCACCACACACACACACACACACAAACCAACTAAATAGACAATACATAAATGAATGGGTGTGGCTCTGTTCTAATACAACTTTATTTACAAAAACAGGCTGTGAGCTGAATTCAGCCCATAGGCCAAAATTTGCTATCTCCTGACATATAAAAACCAAGCTGATATGCACTATGATCTCCTAAAGCAAGAGACAGAAGTTATTATTTCCATTTTATAGCTATCGACCAAAGACCACATGTTTAGGTACTGAAAAAACCAAGTTGTCTCAAATCCAGGTCTTTGTACTATAAAGGTAGCACTCATCATTTATACCACACTGCCTGCCTGATTTAAAACAAAAACAAAATAAAAACCTTATAGATAACGTATGGATATGCATATCCAGGTCAGTCTAGTAGCCAGGCTAATGGAACACCAGGAAAGCTGGTTTGGCTTTGCAGAATTCCCAGTGGTCACTTTCAAATCTACTTCATACTAAAAGTTGAATGTACAAGGCAATCTATTCTTCATATTCACCTCTAAGCTTAATGTATTTGGCTAGAGGGTGTGCCAAATGGCACACTCCATATGGCATGCCTTGATAAATTTGGAAAGTACCAAGCTGTACCATCAGTCAAGATAGTTCAAATCACACTGCCAGAGCAAATGCAAGTTTTATGTGGTCACTGTACCTCAGCAGTTTCATGTCCGTTAATTGTCATGCAGACGTCAAGGTCACTCTGCTTAAAACCAAATCCATTTTTGGAGGAGCCAAACAAGCTCAATTTAGTTCCTGTTAGGGATATATGAAAAGTAATAACTAATTACCTGAGTACATTTAATATTTTGACCAAAATGACCCTCTCATGAATCAAATATACCCAGGTGTTAACTATCCTATCTCATAATAATTTTTTTATTAACTATTTATTTATTTTTTCCAAGTTTACTTTAATATACAAGCTGTATATATCATGAAAGATTACTAGGTGACATTTCAAACAAAATGGAGATCATTTCAACACATTTAATAATGTATCACTCCTTTCTAAATAAATGCATATTTTAGAGGTGTGAACTCTGATTACAAATGTAATATTAAGTGAAATTCACTTGTGGTATCTATTAGAATAAATTCTGCACTGTACTTTCTTTTCTGTTCGTAAACCAGGATTTGGTGCACCAAAGACCATCCTAGGTATATCACAAAGCAACTGAAACTCCGAACCCACAATCACTGCAAGATGTTATTCTCAAAATTAGTATGCTCGTAATACATGTACTCTTTTGAAAGGAAGGTCACATTACCTTTTTTAAGGATTAAAAAATATATATCATTTACCTGGAAAGTCCTGTTTTATGAAACTTTCTAAGTTTTGCCGGATATGTTCACGAGCCTGATCTTCTAAAACAGTTGGAGAAAAATCCTCTGTTTAAAATAAATAGACACATTGAGAAAAAGACTGATGACTTTTTTTTGAAAAAGCTGAAAGTAAGACTTCAAAGGTTTAAAGAAAACACCCTAATTTTTGTGCCTTTGCCCAGATAACATTTGTAATGTAAAATAATCTTTTGTTTCTTTAACAGAAGAGTCTATTAGAAAGAACTACTCTTAAAATGAAAACTAATTTAGACAGGCTCTGTACCTGGGTTTTACAGAGACCTCAAAGAGTGAATCCAAAAATTTGTGAGCATGTCCATATTTTTTCCTAAAGAGAACCTAGTTTTCTTTTATAGATTTAAACCACCAAAAAGTTTTTGTTTTCATTTTTAAATCCCTGGCAGCCAGGCATGATGGTGCACACCGTAGTGCCTGTTACTCAGAAAGCTGAGGTGGGAGGATCACTTGAGTCTAGGAATTTGAGAAGGCTTTTGATAATACCTCAAAAGTTTTTAAAAAATTATTTTTCAGCATAGATGGACACCTCAAGATGTAGCAATATGAAGCATTAAGTTCTCCATTCTAAGCAGTAAAATGTCTCTATTGCAAAATTTTCTCATTGTAGGACTTGAAACCTCTCTATACCAATGCTCCCCCAAACTCTACTCTTCCTTAAAGGGCTGTCATGTTGTGTGCACTATGAATTAATGTTAACTAAGAATAATTCTGTGCTCAAATTTTGGAGCTGTTGGATTAAAGATATAAAATCAAGTTTCTTTGCTACAACATTGCTTTTAAACACTGCTTTTATCATGCCTTGCAAATCTCTAAAGAAGATTTACTGCTCCCCAAGGGAGGGGGCAATATGTACAGTTATTCCTTTGTGAGAGAATACTTCTGGTCATGAAAAATGCATCTAGGAAAACATTTCAAGGAATGTAATCTATTAGTTGGAAAAGCTAATATAGTATTTTAATCTTAAGACTTAAAAAGTCTTAAGATTAAGTAGTTCAGTGATAAAGCATGAGTTAAGCACGTGGAAGGCCCTGGGTTCAATCTGCAGCACAAATAAAACAGAAAAAACAAACAACTTAAAAAGATATTCCTTCCTTCTTTCTTTAATGATTACTTATTGTGTGTCCCAAATGGGACCTGCATGTCACACTGAAGCAAGAGGATCTCAAATTCAAAGCCAGCCTCAACAACTTAAGAGTGACCCTTAATTTAGCAAGGGTCTCAATAGAAAAAATAAAAAGGACCAGGAATATGGCTCAGTGGTAAAGCACCCCTGGGTTCAATTTCCAGTAACAACTACAACAACAACAACAACAAGTCAATTTACTTTTCTGACAAATGAAAAGAAATGTGAATAACTTACTGTAACACTGGAAACAAACTTGATCTAAGATATTTGAAAACTTGGGTGTTAGTGGTGGCAAAGGTTCCAGCTGGATTCTTTTGAAGTCTTCAGGACAGTCCTTCTTTAGATGACCCTCTCGTTTGCACAAGCTGCACACAACTGTGGGAGACTGTAGGAATATGGCAAAGCAAAATAACACTGAAAACTTTATTTGCCAAATAATGGGATTTAGAATTTTTTTTTTTTTTTTTGGCTTGCAGATTGAACCTAGGAGCACTTAACCACTGAGTAACATCCCCGGCCCTTTTTACTTTTCATTTTGAGACATAGTCTCGTTAAGCTGGTTAGGTCCTTGCTAAGTTGCTGAGGCTGGCTTTGAACTTACGATCCCTCCTGCCTCAGCCCCTTGAGTGGCTGAGATTACATGCCTGGATCTTTTTTATTTTTGAAGTACAAAGCCTACTCTTCACTTTCCAAAGAAATGAAGCCATTAAAAGATCTGAGAGAGAAGCATCCTTATGATGTCATCAGGAGAAAAGGATAGTTACTATCAGCTTTCCATTCCTCCTACGCAGATTCCTACAAATCTGATTGGAAGGAATGTAAAGTGGAAGGAAGTGAATCAAGTGGCTGTATTAGGACAAAGGCAAAACTTCTTAACCACACCCAAAACATGGAGAATTATGTTCTTGTGTATGAAAATTGAAATTACATGTATTAAAATTGTTTAAAGTCTCCTGGTGTTTAATTGTTTAAAGTCTCCTGATTACCTTGCCTTTGGTGAAGATAAGTTTACTAAATTCATAGAAGAAATCAGACTGGTCCACTGGTGAATTTTCCTCACATATATTTTCTTCTTTAAGATTTATTTTATTAAGTTCCGTAAGTAGGGCGCCATCTACATTTTTTTCACATTCTTTCAAGTCTTCATATTTAGCCGGCTGAACTAATTCATCATCCTCTTCAGAAAGAGCATCTTCATCACCTGATCCAGTATAGGTATTGTCCAGCTCATCTTCATTAGCAATGCCATCCTCATCTTCCCTTTGGTTAATGGTGAGCCTGGGTTCTTCCTCCTCCTCTTCATCTTCCTCCTCTTCTTCATCAAAGTGAATGATTTCAGATGTTTGACACTGGACTAAAGGGACAAAGTGGTTTAAAGAGTCTTCTAGCTCATCAGTACCTTCTACACTTTCTTCATCAAGATCAATCTTGTCATCAAAAGTAGCAAATCCATCACACACTTTGGCTGTAGGATTTTGGAGGCCTTCTAAATTCAAAATGCTATCTGTCTCATAATTACATGGGCTGCTGCCAATTGTAAGTTCTCCACACTCATTACTGCTTATACTGGGGTCATCAGCAGTCAAAGGATGCTTTCCCTTCTTTCTGATTTTCTCTTTCTCATCTTTACTTCCTGTTTCTTGATGGTGTACTTTAATATCCTCATAATTATCACAATTGACTTCTGCCTGGATACAGCCAGAGTTTCCTAAATGTGTGCATTTCCTGATGTGTACATTTCCAATTTCCTCAGCTGGTGGGCTTCCACAGCTTTCAGCAGTCTCTTTAAGAGAAAGTGGCTGTGCCTTGCAAGCATTTTCAGTTGAAATGGTAGTAGCACCAGGGCCTTGAGCCAAAACTGAATTGTTGAGCTTATCGTCTTTTGTTTGCACATCTGGATCATGATTTATTACTTCTTTAAAATGTTCTGAAATACACGTAACTGTGCTCAGAGGCTTTGGAAGGCTGGATTTTGCAAGTTTGTGTGGAAGAGCAAAATATTTATATGTCGTTCTTAAACAGTGAAGTATATATTCAAACACAGGTTGATTATTTAGGGTCCTTGCCACATTTCTTTTAACAGAGTAGGGATCTGTAACAATAACAATGAAAAAACAAATATACCACTTAATATATTTCTATTTTGTGCTCTAAAAATTAGCCCGTTGCAAATAAAAATAGATAACAAATAAACAACAGTGAAGTTTATATCTTATATGCTTAAAAAAAGAAAAAATGCAGGTAGAGAATAAGAAGATACAGTATAAGAACAAAAAGCAATGTTTTCTGAAACATCTGTTCTGCTAAGAGAACCCATCCTGTACAGAACCAGTACCCCTTCCCTATTCTGCCGTGACTGCGGTGGTAGGAAAGATGTCATTCGTGTGTTTATCGTGCCCTCAGGAAGTCAGGTCTTCCCTATAGGCTTTGCTGCTGAGTGCTCTGCCTCCCCACTCAGCCAAGCCCTGTGGTTTGTCGAGCTTACCTCCACTCTTCTGCCCTGGGAAGCCCCATCACTGAATTGGCTGGACTGAATTTCAGGGGCGAGAGGGAGGCACCAGGAGGAGACACCACTTCTCTCAATCTTTTCTCCTCCCCTAGAACTCCAGCAGGTTAGGCAATTGGCCAGAAGAGCTGAGCCAGAGAAACTGCAGGGGAGGGTTTAAAAATGTGAGATCCCCATGACTGCACACAGAATTTATGCAAATTGCAAAAAACCCTCTTATGCAACATAAAGCTTGAAAAAAAAATCAAGCAAAAATAAGAGAATTCCATTTAGGAAATTCTGTAAATTATTAAAGGAGGAGAATTAAGATTTCTAGAGGGGTTTCAACCTCCTGACTTTGCAAAGCTGAGAAGAGATAGTCCATTTAATGACATCTACAGGGCACATCAGTGTGTCTTTCATATAGTGACTTCAGTTAAAGAAGCCTTCACTAAAAATGTGTTTTTAATGAGTAAGTTACTGATTACTACTTTAAAAAATAATTATCTGTTCCCTTTACTGGAGAGTTATCCAACTAAGAATGTCAGTCTTCACAAGAAAAAGTATTTTTCTCATCTCTGCAAAACTAAACAATATTAACAATAACCCATGAAAGGACTGAATTTAAAAATCCAGAAGTGAGAACAGCAGGAAAGGGAAACTCAGATCACTGGGAAAAAAACATTAAGCATTTAAGTTGTTAAGCAATTCACAAAGAAAGCAAGAACTCAGCTAACCATTATTCAAGTTGCTTAAAAATTAAGATATTTCATTATAGTTCTTCAAAAACTCAGGATAAACCTTTTGATCCTTTTAGATGACTCACTGTAACACATGCAAGATCCTAATTATTTAGTTCACCTTTGAGGTCAGGCCTACCTTACAAGTAGGAGATGAAAAGAGACTGAAATAAAAGCATGCTGTTAGACTGGTACCTTAAAAAAAATAATAAAATAAAAAAAGAATAAACATTTTGAGATACCTTCAATGGCAATGCGCTTTTTGGGCCAATCCTTTGATTCTCGAGATATTGATTCTTTGACACGGATACTGATCACTAAATCAGCCAAATTAAATTCTAAAGCATAGAATCGCAGCAGTTCCACCCAGAGCTGCCCAACTGGTACTGAAGGCTGGTGTTTTGTATCAAATATTAATGATACCTATTAATATCAAAGAGAAATATATTGGTTACTTCGGGTGTTGGCTTAATCTGAAAAATTAAAGATCATTTGAGCATCAAATTAAAAAACCTGGAAAATCTGAGCAAAGATAGAAATTTGACATCTAGACAAATCACTTTGTATGTGGGAAAATAGCAAAACTTCACTGCATCCCTGACATTTGGGTAGGTTAAAATCTAGTCAGTACCATGGAACAGACAGGACCAATTTTATTTAACCAGACAGCACCGAATTTTGAAATTTTAATAACAGGTGGATAGGACCTTGCACAGTTTGCTAATACTCTCAGCATGGACCTTCACCTGTTACTGCTGCTGGAGGGCACCTTTATATGGATACATGGAAATGTATAGTAGCTAAAGACAGAGAAAAAGAAAACCAATACTCTCATTGCCCTGATATGCTACATAAGTACACTAAATCTGCCAGTGGCAATTAAAGTCAAATAACTATAATAGAAATTGATACTAGTTCTACAGTCACTGACTTGACAAGTTCAAATAACATACTTCCTATAATCTTTTGGGAAATACACAGAACTCAGAATAGGGGGGGAAAAAAAGGGCCCAAACAGTGATTCTGCCATTTCATAGCTCTTGATTGCTCTGTAATTTAGTGTTTTCACTCTCAGACTAGCAGTATTGCACAATGGTTAAGTGAACTGGCTTTGGAATTGGAACAACCTTAGTTTGAAATCCAAACTCTGCCAAGTACTAGCCGTGTATGATCCTGGTCAATGTCTATAACCTAAGACTTGGTTTCCTCATCTGACAAATGGGGATAATAGTACCCACCTCATTGGGTTCTTGGGAGGACTGAGTGAGATAGTGTCTGTAAAGTGCTTAGCACAGTGCCTGGCACACAGTGTTCAAAAAATGGTCGCTATCATTATCTGCAGAGTAGGGATGATACCACCTATAACACAGGATAGTTATGAGGATTAAATCAGAAACAAGGGAAAGCATCTGGCAGACTTGGTTGCTTTCTGTATTTTTTCACTCAGGTAGTCTTTAAGTACAAGAAATTCATATATCACTGAAACAATGTCACAACAGTAAGATGCTCTTAAAGGTAATCTAGTGAAGAAGTCCACATGTTAAAAGGAACTGAAGCCCCAAAAGTTTTCGTGACTTGTCAGAAGGTTGCACTGCTTGTAAGTGGCGTGAGAACTTGTTCTGACCCCAATACATTGTTTTTCTCACCACAGCATATGCAACTTCTACAAAGTCTAGAGCTCACTTAATTTCAGATGTGGCAGCATGACTAACCTCTCCAAAGAACATAAAAATATAAAAGAAAAGCATTAAATGGACTTACAGAAATAGCTTTTTCTTCACATTAGTCTTATAATTCACACTGAAAAAATTCTTTCCTTAAGTATACAAATTTGTCTCCAATCACACTTTACTAAATCAGACTTTAAAACAAGTGGTATAGTAGTTTATTCATGGATAAATCTCAACCACAAAGGGTCTTAGAGTAAGATAAAGTCATCTGGTAGGTAGACTTATAAGGCAGAACTGATAGATACTGGAAGTTGTCTGGGTCCCAAATACTAGAATTGAGGACACAAAGGAAACCCCCAGAAATTGAAAGCTTTATTAAATTTCACCTCTCATCCACAGCCTTTTTCAGCTTTACAAAGGATTTTTAAGCATCTCACTGAAATGACTTGAAAACACTTTAACATGGAACTTTAAAATATCTAGATTATCGTCAATAAAATTGTTTAGAAGTAGGGAACATTCCTTTTTTGAATAAAGTAAGAATAGTGTAGGTAACATTTCCTGAGTGCTTACCACATGCTTGGCACTGAGTTAAGCATTCTATAAATCAATGACCCTATGAGAGGGTACTAATATTATCCTCATTTACAGGGAGGAAACTGGGGCATGGAAAAATTAAGTAACTTGCCAAGGACATATAAGTGGGAGAACTGAGAATATTTGTATATCTGGCTCCACAGCCTGTGCTCTTATCCACACTGGAACCCCCAGTAGAAAACAGACAAAAGTGGTGCTGTTCTGGTGCCAGCAAGGCTGGGGTGGCATCTCCTCCTTCCTGCTCCAATGCTTAAGAATTCTAGGAAACACAACCGGAAACTCTATGATTCACCACTATCTCTTCATTTTAGGAACAAGTAAACTACAGACTGGAGGAATGATATGACTTATTTGTATAGAGATGGGATTAGATTTTTGGCATCAGAATTATTTCATGAATATTACTGTCATTGGGATCTAGGACCATTCACCAATTTGGGACAGAATAGTGCGACCTGTATAATCTGTGCACAAATTTTTTTTTTTGTTGGAAACTCTAATGGTAATTCTTTACACATAGATTTTTTTATGCATTTCCAATAGTATGGGACCAGTACATTAAATCATATGCTTATTTACTGTTATTTCAGTCCTTTGAAGTTAACATTCCATAGATTTAAACCTTAAATACAATTTAAGACCTAACTCTTTTGAAGATACACAGGGATTTTTCTTTGAATTCTCAGTATTTTTCCAAGGCCTCTGTACAAAGAATAAACCATATAAATAAATTTAATGATCAATTTTTTAAAATCTTTCCACATTACTTTTAAAAATCTTTTCATAATTTTTAAAAATCTTTCATGTTGATTATTCAATGGACTAAACAGATTAGGAAATGAAATAACCATGAAATACTTAAGACAGTTAAGGAAAAACAGGAAAACTGACTAACTCATAAACACCACAATTGATAACTAAAATAAAAATCAACAGTAAAATTAGAAATAAGAGAACAGACCTGCCCCCTTTTAATTGGCCTTTCTTTTGGTGACTCTTCTTTTGCTGTGTTTGTATCCCCAACATTATCAGTGTATTCCCAGACCACAAAATCTTTCTCAACGTCTTTAAGGTTGAAGTTCGTAAGTTTGTTTAATGAGAATCCTTCAATCTAGGAAAAAGTAGACATCTATTATTATAAGGTAGAAACCATTTTTGTATTGATTTGAGCATTTAATATGTTTGAAGAAATGAAAAAAGTTAATATATTCCAAGTTCACTGAAAATATAAAAGATATTGTTTGTGGAATATTTTTAAGATAAACATAAATTTAAAAATATTTTTAGCTGGGTTCTGTGGTACATGCCTGTAATCCCAGCCATTTAGGGAGGCTGAGGCAGGAGGATTGTAAGCCAGCCTCAGCAACTTAGCAAGGTCCTAGGCAACTTAGTGAGACCTTGTCTCAAAATAAAAATTAAAAAGGGCTGGAGATGTTGCTTAGTGTTTAAGCAACCCTGGATTCAATGTCCAGCACCAAAAAATGAAACAAAACAAAACCCAACAACAACAAAATCTGCAATCAAAGTAAAAAAGAAGATTCTGATGATTCTGATTTGCAAAAGAAATGGCAAATTTTTGCTCTACCACTAACTACACCTTCAACCCTTTATAATTCTTTAGTAAATATTCTGAATTGAGGATGTACTTTGGTGGTAAAGCACTTCCATAGCAAAGCCTTTGGTTCAATCCCCAGCACTGTAAAACAAAACAAAACCAAACCGAAAAGTTACAACAACAAAATTTCTGAGAAGGCAACAGGGCATAGTGACTAAAGCCATGAGTTTTGGAGTAAAACTCAGTGGTCCCAAATCTTGGATCCTCCAGGCACCTACTCTCTTTAGGTCTCAATTTCTAGTAAAATGGGATAGCACTAGAACTTCCTTCATGGGACAGCTCTGATATATATGCCGCATGTAGAAATACTCAATAAATCCAAGAAACTGTCATTATCAGTATTGTAGAGATATAATTATAAAAACTAAATTCTCCTAATTAGAATTTTTCTTTTTTCATAGTACTAGGAATTGAACCCAGGGGATTTCTACCACTGAACGGTATTATCGATCTTTTTGTTTTTCTTTTGAGATACAGTATCCCTAAGTTGCCTAGCCTGGCCTGAACTTGCAATCCACAAGTCTTTGCCTACCTAGTAGGTAGGATTACAGGCATAGGCCATTGTGCCTGGCTGGAAACTATTTCCAATATTTTAAATTCTAGTTAAGCCCAAAGGTTTCAAAATACAGTTTAATGTGGTATTAATGAATGCAAAAGAAAATGGTCTGGGCTCCAAAGTTCTGAGAAATATTAACAGAGTTGAACAGGTCTTTTTTTAATTATATAATGGACTCATTACATAATAAACAGGTTAGTGAACATAATAAATTGTGAGATGAGGTAAGGATAAGGTTTTCCAAATTTATTTCTACCCCAAAGAGTGATCCCTCTGAAACATAAGACATCGTGTCACACTCTTCTGCTCATTGTGGTTTCCTTCTTATTTCAGAGAAAATTCAGTCCTTCCAGGGTCTATGTAATCTGGCTCTTGGCTGTTTCTCAGAACCATAGTCTATCCTTCTGATTTGGAACTAACATCTGCTCTTCCCTCTGCCTGGAATACTCTTCCTGCTATCAGTCAATTATATGGCTCAACTTCCACATCTTATTTAGACTCTGCTCTACTAATTTTTTTTCTAGTATCTTCCTGCTTTTCACTCTTAATTCAATGCCCATTATGATTAACTTCAATTGTATCAAGATCTAATAACAATACAATGGGAAATCTGACTGGGAGTAAAAGATTTGGAGATTATCCTAGCCAAGGTGGAAGAGATCTGAGTACAACTGGGCAGAGAGGCTAAAAACCTCAAGAAAGATAAATCAGAGCACAGGGGCACAATATACTAAATTTCCTGATAAGAGAATTTAGTCTTGTTCATTTTTATATTCTCTTCAAGGCCTGGTACAATGACTAGTGTACATAAGTACTTTAATTGTGAGGACCTTGAAGGAGTTTCTGCAGAAGTGATGTAGGTGAAATATCTGGTAAGAATAATATTAATTCCTTTCCCCCTCATTTGCTTTATTTACTTTTCTTGATTAAGCTTCTGGCAGCAGCCACTAAACCAATGCCTGTATAGTTTATAACCTGCAGATCATTTTGGTTCATTAAGTAGATTTTTTGGTTCATTAAGTAGATTATTTGATCCATAGAGTCAACCCAGTGTTTGATCATCATGTATCTGTTTTTGTCATTAAGTCTTGGGAAAAAAGTTAAATGATACAATCAAAATAAATTCAGAGTTGCTTCAGAGAGTTTCCAGTTTCACTGCAAAGGAAATTATACATTGGCCTTGGAATAAAGTATTCATACTACTCTTAAGGAAGAGAAACAGCTTTTGTCCTACATCCTCACATCACTGACAAATGATTATTTAGAGAGGATCAGTACACATGAAAAGGCAGCTCTTACTCAGTAAGACATTTATGTGCAAAGCCAAATATCCAATTTATTTCCAGGCCCTTTTGGGTCCAACTGTTTTGGTCCCATCCTAAACTCCACTCTCTCTTGGGACAAGATGAAAGGAAAACTTCAAACAGTTTACCAAATTCCTTCTAGGGTGTGGATGACTTTGTTCTCTTGTTCTTTTTGGAAGGAGAGTAATCTGGCGGAGATACCCTCTTGGTAGCCCTGAATCCTTTCTTCTCAGTGTCATAGCTACAAAGAGTTACCATTAGACAACTAAGATATAGAGCATACTTTAATCCCTTGTGTCAGGATAAAGTTTGCAAGTAGTTTATTCTACTTCAGTTTTTTATTACTGAAGCCTGCTAGACAAAGTCTCCACTTAATTCTGTTTATTAAATATAAAGAAAAAAATGTCTAAAATCACACACACACACACACACACACACACACAAATATGCCTACAGATAAGAACTACCACTCTAGAACATACTTTGTGTGTGTGTGTGGGGGGGGGGAGTACTAGGGATTGAACCCAGGGACACTTTACCACTGAGCAAGATCCTTAGCCCTTTTATTTATTTATTTTTTAAATTATGAGAAAGGATTTAAATTGCCCAGGCTGGCCTCCAACTTGTGATTTTCCTGCCTTATCCTCCTGAGTTGCTAGGATTACAGGCATGTGATACCATGGCCAACTGAACATCTTCTTCAAGAGAAGACTGTGTGCTATTAAGTAAGACAAAAAGCAGTGAAAATATTCAATGTGTAAAAGTAAGCTTTTCAGTAAATAAGGCTTTCTATAAAATACCTACACACATAAGAATATACCAAGATAAACATGTAGAGATTAAAAATGGTTCCAGAAGCAATAGCATAATTTTGACCTTTCAGTGGCTTCTTATTAGACTTATTAAACAAATCAACTCAATTGTTTTTTATGGTTTTTTTCTACATTTTTTTATTGGTGCATTATAGTTGTATATAACTGGGATTTGTTGTTATGTATTTGCACACGCATATAATATAACAACGTAATTTGGCTAATGTCATTCTTTAGTATTTCCCCTTCCCACCCCCTGGTCCCTTTCCTCTACTCTGATTTCCCTTTGATTTTCATACGACTTCCTTACCCCCACTTTTCTTTTCCTTTTTCCTCTCTAGCTTCCACACATGAGAGATCACATACAACCCTTGACCTTCTGAGTTTGGTTTATTTTGCTTAATATAATGTTCTCACGTTCCATTCATATCCAGCAAATGACAAATTTTATTTATCCTTATGGTGGAATAAAATGCCATTGTGTATAAATACCACATTTTCTTTATCTATTCATCTGCTGATGGACACTTAGGCTGGTTCAGTAGTTTGGGCAAATATAAATTGTGCTGCTATAGACATGAGTGTGCATGTATTACTATAGTATAATGACTTCAATTCTCTAGGATAAGTACTAAAGAGTGGTATAGCTAGTCACACTGTGGTTCCATTACTAGTCTTTTGAGAAACCTCTAGACAAATTTCCATAGTGGTTCAAATAAACTCAACTTTAATTTTTTTCAGGTCTTGCTAAGTTGTCTAGGGTAGTCTTTAACTCATCATTCTCCTGCCTCAGCCTCCTCAACTTTAATTTATCCAGATTACATTATTATTGTTTTTTAAAAATATTTTTTAGTTGTCAGTGGAGCTTTTTATTTTATTTATTTATATGCGGCACTGAGAATTGAATCTAGTGCCTTACACATGCTAGGCAAGCACTCTACCACTGAGCCACCACTCCAGCCCCTCCAGATTACATTATTAAAGTCTAATTCACCTTAAAGATAAAACCAAAATATTATTGAAGAGTTGACTATAAGCTCTGCATCTTGTATAGTTAGTAATCTTGATGCTTTTATTGTTTTACAGGTCATGGGATATAAAGAGAAGCAAAAAACCAGAAATAGAAAGTAAGCTACACTGGTCATGGTAGTATATGCATGTAGACTCAGTTACTCAGGAAGCTAAGCCAAGAGGGTCATTTGAGCCTAGGATTTTGAGGTTAGCCTAGGCAACATAGCAAAAATTCATATTCATTCATTCATTCATTCATTCATTCATGTATACGTACATGAATTGAAGTCCATTTCAGAGAGACAAATGCTTCATATACTGTCTGAAGATGATATATAAGTTTAAGTATCGAATTAGAGTGCTGTACCCAAAGAATGTGTCAAAAGATAAACTTAACATAGATTCAAAGTCTCTTGTTTGAAATCTTCAGGTCCACAGGTGTTTCAAAAACTAAGATTTATAGGCTAAAAATGTAGTAATACCCCTAGCAAGGTATAGATCGGCATCTTGTAATCATATTAACATTTCAGCAATGAAAGATGTGAATACCAGTAAAACAAACAAATCTATTTTACTTCTGGTTAGCTTTTTAAATTTTGAAATTATGCATAAGGAATTGTAGATCTATAATCAATCAATCGGATATATAAGCAAAAAAGTTTCATACCCATGAGCCTAGATAAACTGGCAGAAGAGGTTCTTTCCTCTGTTGAAGAAAATAAATGGCCATAAGGGCAAACACGTAAGGTGGCAGGCCTCCTTCCTCAGGGCGATCTATACTGCAAAGCTATAAGTGAGAGAAAAGAGAATTTGCATTTTTTTTTTTTTGCATCAATTTGTGATTTAAATAACTTGGCCTAAAACCTGCAACCCATTCCCATATTGTAATGGTTAATTAGAATTGTCAACTTGATTGGATTAAGAGAAACCAGAAGGTGTGTTGATGACAGTGTGTCTAGGAATAACTGGCATGTGGAACAGCCAAATAAAATGGAGACCCTCCCTAAGTGAGGGCAGCACCATACAATAAAATGATGGTTTGGATGAAATAAAAGATGGAAGAACATGACAGCAACAGCAGATACAAGCTTGATTTTTCATGATCGAGTTCTTGACTGCAGCCGTGATTGATGATATGGGGCTCTCACTTTTTCACTCTTCCAAAGTGGATTCTGTCAGTGATTCTCCAGAAGCCTTCAGTCTCAGCTTGGGATAGCACTTGTTCTGGGGCTTCAGCTCCTTGGACTGAGCAGTTGCTGGTTCTTCCAGCTCTCTGCCTGTAGATGACCACTGTGGACTATCTAGCTTTTGGTCGCCTGAGAAATTCTCTTTTTGTAATTATACTTCCTGCTGATTCTGTTCCTCTAGGGAACCCTGACTAATACACATATATTATATGATATATAGTGATTATTCTGAATAAAGCAGCACAATAAAGGGCAGGGGTATAGCTCAGTGGTAAAGCACTTGTCCAGCATGTATAAGGCTCAAGATTTGATCACCAACTCCACAAACAAACCAAAAAACAAAGCAACAACAATCCCTCCCCCCCAGCAAAGTGATACAAATAGACAACTTCCTATTCCTTTGCAGTAACCACATACTGTGGTTTTGAAAGAGTTTCAATTTCAAATATTTAATCTTGTTAACTTACTCATGGAAGGCCCTAAAATACTATTTACTGTTTCATTTTTTTGACATCTACAATAAATCCACTCACTTAGTTAAGACACATGTTAATGAAATACAAATGATCGTTCAGTTCCAACTGATTTTGCTTAGCTTAAGGGTCCTCTCAACTTTTACAGTCCTGCAAATGCATGCTTTGGTCACAAAGGCAATTTGGGGAGAGAATGTTGGCAAACCCATCAGTACTAATTAAAATAACACCTAAAAGAGCATGGCCTACATAGTGATGAAGCAGAAGAGAGTTTTCAAAGAGGAGCATATTGTAATTATTAATTCATCCAGCAAGAGTGGGGTATCCTGTGTTGATCCTGGATCCAAGAAATTGGAACTATCTCTTATCACTGTTATACCTCAATCAGTAAGATTTTTGCTTTTCTTTATATAAGGCACCTTATAGAATATCAATTTTATCATTATGATCTGACCTTATACTATGGGGGAATATTAAGTGCTCTAATGATTATTACAGCATATCAACTGGGAGAATGTATTTAAAACATTGTAGATATAGGCAAGACCAGATATAGTATTTTTCATTTCTTTATGTAATCCTTGGATTTCTTCTTGAAAATGGTTATGAGAATTATTTTCTAAAACTTTACAGTGCCTAAGTATTACCCTGGGAAACTAGTTAAGATTGTAAATTCTTTGACTACATCCTTTGGGATTTGACCCAAATCTGACTTCTAATAAGCATTATAAGTCATTTTGATCTTTTAAGCAATACTGTTGTAATGAAACAGAAACCTTAAATTTTCCTTCTGTATAGTGTTTCTATTCCAATATTCAGATACTTTCTCTTTTGATGTCTATAGGTATTTTTCTAAACATTTAAGGTTAAATGAACCCAGTAAAAATTAAAGCGCAGTTAAGTTCACAGAATACACACATGCATTTAATGAAGTCTAACTTACCTTTGCCCAGTACCTAAATGCAATCACCAAAGGAACCAGCTTTGGTTCTAGTTTTCCGAGTGCAGTTAAGTGCTTTGTTGTCAGACAAGCATTTTCATTTCCTGCACTCACTTTACAAAGAAGACCACTGGTGGGTGTGCCGGTGAAGTTGGGAATGAAAAAGAAAGAGAAAAAGGTGTGTTACATAGGTATCAGTACATTTTTACACCAGTAGCTAATTTACACTGATAATAACTTTTTTAAAAAATGGAAAAAAAAACCCCTAAAACTCCCTACATCTTCATAGGTCATTTAAAAATACTGAATTAAAAAAAAAAAAAAAAAAAAAAAGACACGACAGTTACTTATTGAACAAACTATATTTTCAGAAGAACTCTGTTTTAATATGCTAAAATTATTTTGGGGGGGAACATGCAAATAAGGAAAATATTATGAAATATTTCAAATGGGAGCATGACTTGTCTCATTTTTTCAAATGGTGTTTTTACAAGAGTTAAGGAATCTGTTGGTGAAGAGTCATTATTGCTTATAAGCCACCCATTCATGGTAGTGATAGTTATGTTTCCAGATGGAGGGAGACCTATACAGGGGAGGTCACATTAACAGCTATTCAGCACTGCCACAAATGCTGGTAAAAAGGATGGCAAGTAAAAAGTGATTAAAGCAAGTAACCATTTGATAAGGTTGTTTTTTTACTTAGTTAAAATGGGTCAAATGCTTCCTTATAATTTTTCCCTCTAGGTAATTTTACTCTTTTTAAAATAAGATTTCTTTCCCTCTCTTGCATCAAATGCCAAAGTATAGACAGAATGCTAGTAAGAAACATGAGATAACCATATAAGGTATAGCTTATAACTTCAAAGTTGGAATTAAGATTTAGCAAAGTCCTTGTGCTTTTGGCAAGCTGATACCTAATGATCAGCTTAAAGAAACAGAGACCTTTGCTTTTCTCTGCATACTACCACCGGTACCCTTGCATGGAAATCTGCGTCAACATCAATAAAGGAGTCTGAGGAAAGAAGAAAACACATGTTAAGTAGGTTAATTAAAGCTTTGTTACAAGCAAAATGAGATAAAGTACAAGGACCCAAGTACCATGTGTGGCTTATCTATTCAGCCATTTTGAAAGACAACTACTAAATAAAATTCTGAAGGGATTTGAAAAAAGAAAAAAAATGTTATATTCAAGAATCAAGTAATCACATTAATTTAAAATCATTATTTTATAAAGCTTATGTTTAATTAAAAGTAACTACGCCAGTGGATCACAATATTTAAATATTATGAGGGTAACCTAATTAGAAATATAGACATATGATTTAAAAACAACATTGATACAAAGGCTACTGAAATCTTCAGTGTCAAAATATGTATTGACTAAAATAAAAAAATATTTAAATGCTTTATTCAATCAAAACAAAAAGGACAGGGGATGACTACTTCAAGGGAAAATTAGTGAGGTTATGAAAGCAAAAAAAGTCATAAAGCTCTAAGTTGGATAGTATATTGGAAAAGGCAACGGATAAACTTACATGGGAACAACTATTTATGAATTCATTAATCAGGATTGGGCCACACTTACTGCACCTTTATAAAACATTAATTTGAACCACTGGATACAGTATATTATTCTTTAATTTTACTCTCAAGACTAAATTATGCATATTTTGCATTTCTTCGTCACACTCTAAGACTCATTTAAGCTTTAAAAAATTTTTCTTGTAGTTGTAGATGGACAGAACACCTTTATGTATATTATTTTTATGTACTGCTAAGGATCAAACTCAGTGCCTCACACATGGTAGGAAGTGCTCTGCCACTGAGCTACAGCCCAAGCCCTCATTTAATCTTTATAGTGATGTCATCAGCAAGCTAAAAGCTTTGAGACATAGAACTACTACTAGAATGCTAGCTAGTTAATAAATCATGGCCATTTGCTTTAATTTTTTTGCTTTGGATATTACACTTATCAATAATTTTAAGAGGGAGAGAGGAAGGGAGGGAAAGGAAAGTTACTGGGGAATGAAATTAATCAAATTATGTTATGTGCCTGTACAAATAAGGCGTAATGAATTCCACTATTATGTAGAATTATAATGTAACAAAAAAGCAAAAGAAAAAAAAACTTTAAAAGCATGAGTTTCTATTTTCAGAGTTTGAGTAATAAGTTATATAAAATTTATAGAGAAAAGAAAATATTAAGAGCAAAGTGTACAAAGCATTTGACCTTACCACTGTTCTTTAAACATTCTTGAACAATTAAGAGGACATCTGGCTGAGACATCTAGGAAATAAATGAATGAATACATGAAATAATCCCTAAATAATTTTGCTTCACGATAAAATACACAGTCTAAAGTTCCCAATATTGTTTCCCAAATTAGAAATGAACATTGGTACCAGAATAAAGAACTAATCATTATGCAGTGTCTATGTACGTCAAAGACAGAAAGACAGATGAAAACCAAATGAGGATGAGTGTGGGCAAGAGACCTACTATACATTTAATTTGTGGTTAATTAATTCTTGAGGTAATTAGCTTTTTAGAAAATCTCAAAGTGGTAGCTGGAAGTTGTTACACTACTAATGACATTTCCTCTCACTCTGTAAGACTATTACAACAGATAGCTTACTGGTTCCAACTCTAAATCTTGTTCCACAGTGGAATCAAAACCATTAAAAATCATGAACTGGATTCTTAAAACGTATCAATGACTTTTCACTGACTGTAGATCAAAGTAAAATTCTTACCATGGCCTATGAGATCCTGCATATGGGGCTTCAGCCTACCTTCCATCCTAATCAGAGTTCAGCTTAAATGTTCCCTCTTCAATGAGGCCTCCATGACTGTGGCATCTCTTCACAGTTCCTGTTTTCTGTTATTGAACCCTATTTTTCTGCACAACTCTCATTATAATTAATAATATAAGTAACTACTTATCTCCTTAACTAGATATGTGTTCTGTGAAAGAGAAACTGCATTTGTTTTTTCCTTTAGAATCGAGTATAGTACCTGCCATACAACAGGTATTTAGTGAATATTTGTTAAATGAATGAATGAATGATGTCAGAACAAAATAACTGCTATGGTTAGTAATTTCACTGATCAGAATTTAAGATTAAAAGAAGAGCAAAATCCACTGGTTAGCTGACTAAGTAACTACATTACTCAGAGCAAGGAACAAGAGGCTATAAAATAGAATATCTGGGGGTGGAATCTCAGAGTCTATACTTTTAATGAGTAACCAAAGTAGGATACACCTTCTGCAAACTGACCTATGAGAATGACGAAGTGGGTAAGCAGATAATCTACTTAAGTTCCTTCCAGTTTTAAAATTCTGACTGTCAATGTCTTTTTGAATTACATTTAACCCAGAAATCGAGGCTGGGTGTGGTTGTTCAAAAAAAAAAAAACAATATTTTAACAAAATTGATATATAAAAATAGGAAATTCGGAGGCTCATTAAGCTTTCAGATCATAAATGTTTAAAAATCTACACTGTTTAAAACCTGAATTCTTTTCCTATTAATGGAAAGTTGATTTTACCAAGAATTTAAGCTTTCCAAGCTAACAGAAACCTAAATATCCCCATAAGATTCACATGGTTAGAAAACCAGTGTTACAAGTAAGTATGAAAGATCTGTAGTGTAAAATAAACAAGATTGAAAATCTATGGAGCATAAGAATTCTCTGAACCTGAAGCTGAAAACAGGCAAGACATAAAAATGGAACTTTTAAGAAAATAGGTGTCACCATTAAAGTATCTTTACGTATCTAAAATATATTCACACACAGTTCAATTTGAAATAAAGACAATTTGAAAGAAAGAATTTCCATACCACTGAAAATTTCAACATTTCATTTTGTACTTACAATGGCTGGAAATTGAATGTCAATGTTTACATCCGAATTTTTGAAACCCAATCTGCTACAGGAAGACCCATATAATCTTAGAGAACAATCTACAAATAAATAAATACATAGAAGGCATAAATAGAGTAAAATTTCTCAAAAAGTTGTAACAAAACACTGCTATTTCAGAAATGAACCATCAATTAAAACTACATACAAAAGCAAAACTGTAATGTATGTCACCAACAAAGGACAGGAATAGGTGGCTATTTGCTCATCCCTTAATTTTATGTAACAGGGAAGACAGCAATGACTGGTTTGGTTTAATGACTATTGATCTCAAGTCAGTTGCAAAACACTTTAAATAAAAATTTTTATTTTATCACTCTTGCATTTTGTGTAGAAAACTATTGGCAATAATTTTCAAAATAAGAAAGCTGAAAAGGGATGTCTATTTTACACTTATAAACTTTATAGTATAGTCAAGAGCTAATGCAAATATTTTTTGTTACTTATTTTATAATACAAATTACTCACAAACAAAAAGTATTTGATATAATGCAATCCCTTGAGAAAAACTTGCAAAATAATTACAATATAACCGATATCTTAATATGCTAGGCAGTATACATTTCCTTTTCAGAGGAGGATATAAGTGTTAACATGTGTATCTTCCATATGTATTTATGGAATTTATTTTCAATATTTTACTATTTTTGCCAAAATATTACCCATTCTTATCAAGAGGACATTTTCTTCCTTCAAGTTTGCCAATTCAAATGATTTCTTTGGGGTTTAAGATGCATATTTTTTTCTTCAGATGGGGACTTACTATGTTGTCCAGTTTGGACTCAAACTCCTGCCTTAGCCTCCTAAGTGCTGGGACTACAGTTGTGAACCATCATACCTGGCTTCAAGAGTTTTCTATTAACAAATCAGGTGTGATAGTCCATGTCTACAATCCCAGTGACTCAGGAGGTTGACACAGGAGGATAAGGAGGCCAGTGTGAGCAACTTAATAATATCCTGCCTCAAAATAAATAAATAGATAGATAGATAGATAGAGCTGGGAATGTAGATCAGTGGTAGAGCACTTGCCTAGCACATGGTTTAATCCCCTAGGTTTAATCCCCCAGTTCTGCAAAAATTGATAAATAGGAGTTTTCTATAAAAAAGTTTAATTTTACATGGAATTTCATAGCAAAAATCAGTGAAATTAAAATTTACTATTTGGGAAATACCTATGTATTGAAATGAGTTGAACTTCCCTCCTATTCTTGTAAAAATTATATGTATATGTATCCATGTATACATGTTATAAATACTTGCATGATCTCCAGGAACAAATAGTTTAAAGAATTATAAGGTGATATATACATAAATAATGAGTCTAGCCCTGTGAATCAGAATCACTTGTGAAATTTTCTAAAAGTAATTGTCCATGACTCCACAGATAATTCTTATTTATGGCAAAATTGAGGATGATTAAGCTATTCCAATCATTTATCTAAATAGGAAGGCCAATGACCTTTCATTGGCAAGGGTTGTTCCTATCAAGACTAGCAGCTGCAGTGTCAAGCATTTACCATACCCAGCCTTAAATTTTTATAAGCAGTTTACTCCAAACATTGTATTCCCTCCCCTATTTTGCACTAAAGTCTACATGAAAAATAATGCAAGTCAGTGGTGTGTGCCCGTAGTTCCAGCTACTCAGGAGGCCGAGGCAAGAGGATCATTTGAGTCCAGGAGTTCAAGGTGAGCTTGGGTGACACAGTGAGACCTCTGTCTCAAAAAATTAAAATAAAAATAGATATAATTTCAAAATATCAACTGAACAGCACACAAAACCCATTATAAAATTATTTATAAACTAGTTTTTCAAAGCTCTTTTAGATCCTCCTGACTCAGCCTACTGAGCTGCTGGGATTATTTGCACCATTGTGCCCAGCTATTTTAATTAAAAAGTATTCTGTCAATTCAGATGGAAAGGTAAACAAATACATACAAGAGTCCCACAGTGCCCCAATATAGGGCAATTAACCATATTGAATTTTATAAGAGAATAATATTTATAATGAAAACAGGTTCACAGTGGCAATGAATGTTTAAAGTCTGTTACCTTTGGAGAAGCCAGGAGAAATAACAACCAAACACAACAACAACAAACATACTCACTAAGGAAAAAAGCTTCAGTACATAACAAATGAATTTTATGAGGTGAAAATTACTTGAAATATGAACGAGTTACTTTTAAGTAGCTAAGTAGAAAAAAGAAATCTAGAAAATACCTGGTAACTTGTGCTGGAACACATTTTCCATGATACATTTGATTTCTAGCCTCTGTTCCAAATTCTCATTGTGTAAGCCAAACTCCTGTACCACTTTGTCAATGGCAATGCCAATTGCATTTATCTGGGAGGGTGTTGGCGGGGGTAACGTAGTGAGCAACTCTTCCTCCTGCTTCTCCTTTTAGGATCAATGTTCAAATTAAAAATGGCTCATACATAGGTTTTACCTTTTATGTTTCACTGAGACAACACCCTATAGAATTTTCAGGAATCTGTTTTTAGCCCTCCTTTTCATCTTAGCTGTGTTTGTCTTTATTGTAACAAACATATACACACTTTATGCATATAATTTGGATCAGTGACAATAGAGAGTAAGCAGGAACAAGGAGAAAGTGTAAGAAAAGAGCATTAAAACCAGTAATGACAGTCTGATTATTTTTTTTATTACTGTCATAAGGACACATATAGGTCCTAACTGTGATTTCCTATACCCTGATTTTATACTTAAGGAAATTCAAAAGACTGCCCAGAAAACACATCTGATTAATTAAAAGTATTTTGGTTAAAACAATTTCAAGAAGTTAATTAAAGTTATTAATATTCATAGCTTTAAGGAGAAGAAAAATGACAATGACAACTGATAGGTAAAAACAACAGTTTGGGTCACATAAAACTTACCTTAATGTTTTTCTTGTGCCTCTTCTCTTTGATATGCTTATGAGCAAATGCAATGGATTCAATTAAAACATCACAGAGTTTGCAGGTGTATTTTGCTGTAGGGCAGTTTCGTGGTCGCTATAATTTAAACAGATTAATCAAAAGGTATATCTCCAAACATCCAGGGGAAAAAAAATAAGCCAGAAAAATGATTTCCCCTTCAGTTTAAAAACCGACACTATGTTACTGTCTTGCTTTATCACTATCTTAATAGTAATTTTTAATTAAGTACAATTGCAACTATTTGGAATTCTATTGCCTCATAATGAATATACTTTTCAATGTGTAATACTTAAATACTGATAATCCAAGTAGTATACCTCAAAAGGGAGGTAGGCTTATTTGTATGATGGGCAGGTCCTAGGACTTCAGAACATGTGAAAAAAAGTTTTAACCCCCAGAAGGAAATAAAATCACTGAATTACAAGGGGAACTTTTTGACAATGCAAAGTGCCACAACAGGGTACAATAATTATCCCAAAAGATTCCTCAGGACAAAAGAAGACTACCTAGAGAAGTTAGGAAGTGATTAGAGGAGAAGCCTGATCCTAAAGTATTTCTTACAGGATGGGGCTGAGGAAGGAGAGATTTAAGGGAGGAGGTTTCATGGTATAGCAAGTTCATTAGTATATTTTCAGAATAATATGCCTGTTAAAAATAAACACTTGTTATTTTAACTTTAAAAAAGTAGGGTTCCGAATTCATCAAAGCTGGTATTTCCAATTACTAACACAGTTTAAACCAGAACAAGGATTTTTATTAGCAAATACATGCTCATAGCTGTTACCCTTTTTAGTCTGTCAATGCAGTCTCTCCTCAAACGCTCCTCAGCCTGCTGTAAGCCCAGTAGCTCCTTTGTCGAAAGCACAGACTCGTCAATCACAGGGCCTTCCAACTCTCCATCCTGTTCATTTTCCTCATTTCTAGTCCTCCTTGGTTTCCTGGGTCTGGACCGCTGCTTCTTGTTTTCTTAAGTTAGGGGAAAAATATTATTGGCAATATTGAATTATACCTCTTCTGGATAAAAAGCAGAATTTACCTATTTATTAATTAAATGGCATGACAGAATAAATCACATCTGAACACAGAGCAAAGGGAAAGGTGGATCTCCATGGACAAAATGTTTGAATAATCACTAAGCACATCATCTGTGATATACCAATCCACAGAAATACCATAACTTCAAAGGAATTCTGCTGGAATGAAGAAAACTGTCATATGTTTTTATGAATATGTCAAAACAAACCTTACTATTAATTAAGTGCACTAACAATAAAAAGAAGAAACAAGAAGGAAAAAAAAAATTTATCCAGGCATAGTGGCACACGCCTGTAATCCCAATGGCTCGGCTCTGGAGGCTGATGCAGGAAGATTGTGAGTTCAAAGCCAGCCTCAGCAACTTATCAAGGTGCTAAGCAACTCAGTGAGACCCTGTCTCTAAATAAAATACAAAATAGGGCTGGGGATGTGGCTTAGTGGTTGAGTGCCGCTCAGTTCAATCCCTGGCACCAAAAAAAAAAGGAAAGAATTCTGCTTTGATAATACAATTTGATTTTCTTTCTTCCCGATATGCTGCTGAGCATTCTAAATCAAGAGTAAAAATTATCCTCTGATGGCAAGTATATATGTAATTCTAATATATTCCATATTAGAATTTTCTAATATACTAACATATATAATCTACATTATACCTAATATTTTATTATACTTGTTACTACATCTGTAGTAATGAAAACTTCCCACGTTTGCTTTTATTTTTTAAGTGACCAATCTTAATAGTGTGAAGTGGACACTATTGTATACTTCTCAAGAATTCAGAAATCCTTATGAGCAGTGAAAAAAAAATCATTTAGTTGTAAATTAAGCCTTTCAAGACATAAAATTGGGGTCTACCAGAAATGGGAAGAAATATAAAATTTCATCTGCTGAGGGCACCATTTCCCATTTTATTTTTACTTTCATTTTAGATTTTTTGAGCCACCTGCACACCTAGCATATCAAAGGAAAAAACAATTGGTAGTTAAAATAAAGGCTTTTTTCTAAGCAAAAATTTATCTGCTTATAAACTCCTGCTGTTACTTCTATAATTTCTAGAATAAATGAATCAGTTCTTTTTTTTTAAGTTTACAACTTTCAACCTGTGAAAGAGAAGATGGTGGTGAGACTGAACCATAAACACTGTTTTAAGTACATCTGTGACTTCTAACAATAAGTTGAGAAAAATAAAGTTATTAATAATATGACTAAAATTTGTTTTCCAAATTAAAATTCTGTTAAGTGGATGGAATCATGTGCAATGGTTTAATACAAATTACTTTTTGGAAATATAAACCTACTGCCCAGCATGAGGCAAATTCCTCTCAATTTTTCAGAACTCATTAACTCATTACTAGTGAGCAAATTACAATGAATTAACTAATTGTAAAAAAATTCAGTGTCAATGGAAGTATAGGACCTCCAGTTTTCAAAAAGGCTATTTTGAGGCTGGGGAATGTAGCTCAGTGGTACAGCACCTGCCTAGTATGCATGAGGCCATGGGTTCAATCCACAGCATGGAAAAACACACAAAACTATAGCTAAGAACTCTAACACACAAATAGTAAGCAATATGCTCAATACACATGAGATGAATGTAATGAAATTTGACAAAAAGCTTCTATAATAAGTGAAAGTTTTTTAAAAACTAAACAATATTAGGGAAAAATGCACTTAAAAAAATCAAAATGGACTGAGCAGCAGGGCACTATGGCTCATGCCTAAAATCCCAGCAATTTGGGAGGCTAAGACAGGGGGATCCCAAGTTCAAGGCCAGCCTTAGCAACTCTGTGAAACCCTGTCAATCAATCAACCAATAAATGGGTTGGGGATGCAGCTCAGTGGTAAAGTGACCCTGGGTTCAATTCTTTTTCTTTTTTTGGTGGTGCTGGCGATCTCCTGGGCTTAATTCTTAAAAAAAAAAAAAAAAAAAAAAGACTGAGCAAATAAAACATCAAAAGATTAATAGTATTTGACTAGGAAATCATCAGGCTACCTCAATACTTCTTCCCCCAATTATCACAAACTTTTAAAGCCAGTAGTACTTATTGTCTTAATAAATTTTTGAGATGACCATCCCTTAACTTAAAAATGTGTTCATTCTCATTTAATTATTATTAGTTTAATCTTTATTTATTTTATTAGTATCTTTTTCTAAATAAATACATTTGACTTCAGTGTTCAGAACATGACAGAAACTTCTTACTTAGGCAAATACTCAAAAAAGAGTTTCAACATGTGCAACACCTTTTTAGAAAAGTCTCATATTCACAACAGTAATTGATATGTAACCAAGTTCCTTCATTAACTTCCTTTCTCTTGTTGACAAAAGCTTTCCCATATAACTATTTGCTGTCATTTTCTAAGGATTGACATCTCTCACCAAAGACCATGATTAACTCCAATTACTTTTATCTGTAGCATGGCTACAGAAATTCTGCCAGATGACGATAACAGTAGCTACCATTACTATTTTATTATGTGGCAGATGTAAAGCAAGCATTTTCTGTGTGCTGCTCTCGTTTAATCCCTACAGTAATCCTGACACGGATATTAATATTTTCCCCATTGTACAGATGGGGACAATGCCAGTCCAAGAGAATTAATAATCTGTTCAAGGATACGGGACAAAGTCAAAGGAAAGGGATTTGAAATACAGATTAAAATATGGATGGATCCTGAAATTCGGCCTTTCATCTTGAAACAGAAAAAATAAAAATTACTACAAAATCTCTTTGAGGCACATACAGACTCACATCTAGAACAGACTAGAAACTGATAGCAGTATAACCTCCTGAACTAAATCTCACAGGCCTGCAGGTATAAACTGTCAAAATCTCATTGGAGGGATTCTTAGAAGGTATAACTGGGTATTGCTAAAAAATTCCCATAATGGAGGAAGACCATCTAGCTCATTCCAAATTTATTGTAATAAGAGATCTCTATATTTAGTATTTGAATTTTCCCAGATTTTATTTGAATATGGTCCATTAGCCCATTCACAAAGGACATGTGTATCTGAGTGGATGTTTTCCAGCTAAAATAATTAATGGCATTTTCCCAAATATGTTAAATTGCAACCTAGGACATTTAAGAGATGAGGTAGAAACAGTAATGTAAACTGATAAACAGAAAAGATGGTATTAAAAAAAAGTAACATTATTTTCATTATATTTTCTCACAGTTTCAATAAGATCCTTCTATTAAGACACATTTTGATTTAAGGACATTTTGATCCCTTTAATGAGATCCTTTTTAGGATCCTTTAAATGAAGAGCAAAGTTTAGATATTAAACTGAATAACAGTTATTCAATTTGAACAACTTCCTTAGTTATTCCTAACACCAAATAAGAATACATGAACTACTTTTTGGGTCTCCAAATGGCACCTTGTATTGTCTAGCTGCAAATTTTTGATCTGTAAACCTTCATTTTTAAATGCTTTTCAACTTTTTCTTTTATAAAAGACAAGCATTGATAATTAAATTTAATGTCCACATTCCACATGGACACTGCAATACATAAATACAAATATACAATATAAAAAAGAAAAACAAAAACTAGAAGCCCAGAAATTATCAATAAATGTTCAGTTTCCCTATTTGGATTCTGGGTCTAGTGAGAATTACTTAATGGCCAGGGCGACGGAGTCCCCACTACTGTTCTACTTCCTCATCTACCACTTTGAATAAACAAGTGTGGATAAATTTAAACTCTCCAAACTGCAACTGCCTAATTTGTAAAACTGTGATTCCACCTTTGTTGTATCATAACAGTGCTCCATCAGAAAATTCCTTCAAGTTCTTTTCAGGCTTAACGACATGTAACGCTAAGGTATTACCTCTACCTATTATTTTAATTCTTTTATAATCTTGCATTCTGTCTCTGCTCCTTGATGTTAGCATTAATTTTAACTTTCCTTTTTCCTTTTCCCCCATTTAATATTAACAAGTGCTTGAGATTTTCACTTTGTACTAAGACTGTCTAATGATTTAAAAAAAAAAAAGAGCTTTTCCTTTTTAAGCATTCTATATGCATGAGTCCCAAATTCAAGTGCCTTGCAAGTAACACATATATGAACTGGCTACTGAGACAACATGAAGAAAGAGGCATCTGGAGACTTAGAAAAGTACCCACATTTGCCTGAATACATTTAAATTAAAAAAAAAAAAAAGTTTAAAAAAAATTTGATTTGGACAGTTTACAATTCATTCTACATGGTCACTACAAAAGACTTTCAGCCAATAAACATAAAAGCCCATTTTTAAATACTATGTTTCATTTTTCCCATCCAATTTATGACTTCCCCTCACCTCAGTGAATATATCCATTAGATAAAAATAACCTTCCTGATTATAGAAATCATTGCTACATGGACATTATCTACCTTGAACCTTTCAGAAAAAAGTATAAATAATCACTCTGGGGTAATTATTATCAAGCATGTGAAGGCACTTAGAAATGGGTTGTTATTTACTGAAAACAAACAGCAAAGCTTTTTTCTGTATTCTGACTTTCTAAACTCATGTTTCCCAATCTCTGTTGCCATGCTTACCCTCTCACCCCTACCCCTCCATGGCCTTGCACAAGCTAGGTAAGTGTTCTACCACTGAGCTATACCCCTAGTTCCCCCCAGATGGTGACTTGCTGAATTCCCAGACTGGCCTCCAATTCTTAGGTTCAAGTGATCCTCCGTCTCCTCAGGGCTGGGACTACAGATGCATGCAACTAACTGCACCTGACAGCTCTTGAAAAACAAAAACCATGGGTTGTTCTCCTCTGGAGATTGATACTTCACCCAAAAGACAAATCCTTCTTTTGGCAGGCAATATATTCAGTCTATATTGTGTTTTCACATTGAATCTTTTTTGTTTTACTTTTATACTGTCACTTATATAATGGACATGTTCATTATTTAAATACAATTTTTTAAAAATTTTTTAGTTGTAGTTGGACACAATATCTTCATTTATTTTTATGTGGTGGTGAGGATCGAACCCAGGGCCTCGCACGTGCTAGGCGAGCACTCTAGCTCTGAGCCACAATTCCAGCCCTAAATACAAAATTATAAACATAATTTTAAAAATACATAATACCACTTAGAAATTATGCTATGGTCCCTAGGGGGATATGATACCCTCCTTCTATAAAAAACATATTTTTTACTGTATGAAAATATGTTCACTAAAGTAAAATAAGCCTTGAGGTAAAATTTTTTTTTAGTATGGGGGATTGAACCTAGAGGTGTTTCACCGCTGAGCTACATCCTCAGCCCTTTTTTTAAATTTTTTCTATTTTGAGAGAGCCAAGTTGCTAAAGGTAACCTTGAACCTGCAATCCTCCTACCTTAGTCTACCAAGTTGCTGGAATTAGCAGGCATGTGCTACACCCCCAGTGAGGTAAACTTTTGAAAGGACCAATATATGAAATGTGTTAGAGGTGCCCAAATGTCATGATTATAAACCTTAAAATAATCACATTAAATAAATTAACACTTCTGAAAACATATACTATGAAAAATTGGAAATTCACTGCTGAAAATAAAACTTATTTGGATGAAAAAGAATAAGACACTGTTGACTTTGGGCTATAACCTTACAAGTTGGAACACATTACCAGGACTTCCTGCTTCCATTTCTGACATGGCCTCTAGGCTTGTTAGGTCTTTATGAAACAGTCTTCTTACAGTTCTGCAGCCTCTTCCATCTTGCCACCTGTAACCATCTTCACTTTCTTGAAAGGCATCTTTCCTTGGTCTGCTTATGATAGGAATTCTAGGTCCAGGTTTAAACTCTCTCCAATTGTCTGAATTACCAGTAAGTTCATCAGATAGCCACCTCTTATTCTGATCTTTGTGGTTGTCATTCATCCAAGTGGGCTGACTGTAAATTGGGTTTTTAAATGCATATGGATTGCTGGAAACAGCGTATGATCCTTTTCTCGCGGTATTCCCATAGTTCCCAGGAGTTAGCTTTTTTTTCGGAAGGCCTTTTTCCATTTCACTGCTATGGCCTTTAGCATAATCATCCATTATTAAATAATCTTGTTGGGGGTGACCCCTTCTGAAATCATCATCATCAACAGGTCCTCGATCTTTACTGCGCTTCACAATATAAGGTTTTGCTGCATCTCCCATGGTCTTTGACTTCAATTTTCTTTCTTTGCACCTGAAAGAAGGCATTTCGGGAAAACAATTAAATACAACAAGATATGATACCAAGTACACAAAATGCCATATCATATTGATGCCCAAAAGTGTGTAAGAAACCTTTCCTTTTTTTCTTTTAATTAAATTTCTATCACATTCCTAATAATCAGTGCATTGCACTAGAAGTTAGGAGACATAGTCCTACAATCATGGGATTCGTACCTAGTATTTTTTGTGAAGACTAAATCTGTGAATAAGAAAAGCTCCTCTTATCCGGAAAACTATTATAGTAAAACGTTATATCACATTGGTAAGCTTTACTTATATACAAAAGCGCCTCTCTTCAAAGAAAACTTCAAAAGCAAACCTCATCCCAAGCCAATACTGCTACAGAACTCCTGAAAGTCTATTTTTTTAAGTTGGCAATTACTTTAAAGTGTTACACAAAGTAACCAAAACTTTATGTAAACAGACTACATTTCCTCTCAACTCCACTCTAGTTGCTTCATCACATTTCAGAACAGACCGGCTTTGATCTCTCGGGCTACAAGAGGGGCTGGGCTCCGGACTAATGAAAGGGACTGGGTTTCTGACCAAAGGACAACTCCAGAGAACCGTCCTATTTCTCATTCTTCAATACTAAACAAGTTTGGTTTTGTCACTAACAGCAATTCTCTAAAGAATGCCACACCTTTTCGATTCTTGTCTTGACTGCCCCACCCCGGTCTGCCTCAGTTTCCACCCCTGACCGTCCGAGATGAAAAAGTAGGAGGCGTACCCGCAGTCCCGGCCACGAAGCCACCGTGGGGACCAGGAAGCAGGAAGTGACCCGCCACTTCGATGGGATTCCGGGGTCCCCCCAGCCGCCAGGGGGCCGGGGCCGAGTGTCTCGACCCAAATCCCTTCTCCCACCCTCGCAGAGTCTGACACAAAGTGAAAAGGCGGACTCGAACCCGAGACCTCAGTTCTAGCCGGCCTGGAGGATCCCTAGACACCGAAACTGGACTAGGAGGCCGCCTCAGGATGGAGCCAACGTACCTATGGGGCCAGGCCCGACCTCTACTTTGGAGACTAAGGAACCCACGGGAGACCCAGCCAGGGGGCGAGTCTAGGAGGGACACAGGGAGAAGGCGCCCCAGAGCACTCACCACCTCCGCCGCGGTCCCCCGCCTCTTCCTGTCCCGGCTGGGCTCCCTCTCCGAGTTTTCCTTCGGTCCCACTTCCGGCGCTCAGCGCTGTCTCATTGTGCGCGATTGGGGGCCGGCTGTGCCCCCGCCCCGGCGCTCCGCCGCGCACGCCGGAAACGCGCGCCGCGCCCGGAGGGCCGCCCTCCGCCCCGCCCGCCGTCGCCCCGCTGCCGGGCCGCCCACCGTCGCCACAGCGCTCTGCCCCCGGGTATGGGTTGTCAAGGCCCAGCCCGGTTACGCCCCTCGGTGCCCGCGGGTGGTTCGCCCTCTACCCCGGCGCGCGGGCAGGGCCTTCTCCGGTGAGCAGTGCCCGGGGCTCCCCGGGTTCCCCTCTTGATTGTGGGCGCTAAAAGCTCGGGGTAGGGTGGGGGAAGCAAGGGGAGCCCAGTCTCCTGCGATCTGAGGGGAGTCGGCACTGGGGGACTCAGCTTTGCCCCTGGATGCTACTCAGTGGCTTCTGGGGGAAATTGAGCCAGCTTCTTTCTATTCCTGTTTTCCTGATAATTCAGAGTGACTTAACGTTTCCGTGAGGTCTTAATTGCCGACCTGGTAGAAAGGTCAGTTTAAGCATCTAATGTTCACCCACAGTTTAATGTGCCCCAGGGGAATGCTCTGCTCTTTCCTAAGGTTGTGACCCTAAGAGAAGATAAGAACAAAGTGAATTTTGACGAACTTGGCAGGAGAGTATGGCCAAAGCACGACCATATGTGGACATTTAAAAAGAAAGATAGCCGGGAATGGTTTACTTTTAAGAAAAGTCATTTTTAGAGAGTGAAAGTGATCAAGTTATATCTATGTATGAATATTCCACAGTGAAACCCACTATTCTGTACAATTATACACCTATTAAAAGTCGTTTTGAAAAGTATGTGTGATGGGAAAGGATGATCAGAGAGGGTCAAATTCAAACTATTTTTTTTTTTTTGATACTGGTTGAACCCAGGGACGCATACCACTGTTGAGCTACATACCCAGCAATTTTTTTTTTTTTGACCCAATTCTGCTAAATGGCCCAGCCAGCGATCCTCCTGCTTTGGCCTCCTGAACGGCTGTGATTCACAGGCCTCTGCCTCAGGGTTAGTTCAAATTCAGATTTTTGAACTGAAGAATGTACACCTTGAACTAGCAAACAACTAAGGGTTGCCTCCCCCCCCCAAAAAAAAAAAAAAATTGGTATTATCCTCCTTGCTACCTGGGATGTTCTGAGTGTTTAAAAAAAAATCAAAATTAATAGAATTAGGGAGTGCTGGGAAAATAGGACAGCTTATTTGTCCATTTTTCTAGAGCTTTTAAATTTAAACCCATGAGATTCTGTTGAGGCAAGAGTCTAAATCAGTAAAATATTGGTTATTGCCAGACATCTTTGAGAGCTTTACAAATATTAACTCATTTAATCATCCTCACAACAACTGCATTAAGAAAATATCATTATTCCCACTTTAAAGATGGGGAAACTGCTGAGTGGGGTGGGGCATGCCTGTAATCCCAGAAACATTGGAGGCTGAGGCAAGAGGATCAAATTGGAGGCCAGCCTCAACAATTTAGCAAGACCTGTCAAAAAGGGCAGAGGATATAGTTGGGGTAGAGTGTGAAGGATATGAAATATAACCGTCAAGGAGAAAGGAGGACAGTTTGTTTGGGGGATGATCTCTGAGCTCTGGACATTCATTCACCCTTTCCCAGCAACAAATTATTCAAATCTTATTTTTTGGAGGGGGGTGGATACTAGGGATTGAACTCGGGGGCATTCGATCACTGAGCCACATCTTCAGCCCTATTTTGTGTATTATTTAGAGACATGATCTAACTGAGTTGCTTAAGGTCTAGCTAAATTGTTGAGCTGACTTTGAACCTGTGATCCTCCTATCTCATCCTCCCAAGCTGCTGGGATTACAGACCTATGCCACCTTGGCTTTCAAATCTCATTTTTATGAATCAAAACTTACTCAAATCCTGTAAAAAAAAAATTAGACCCCTCCTATAATCATTTGCCATTTTTTCTTCTGAAAAAAATGTGCCATTCTGTTGCTTAATAAAGAAAGCTTGCTTTCCATTGAGATCTGGTCTCTGATTATTTTTGCTTTCCTCTGTATAAATAATAAGTAAAGATGGGGAAATTAGCACTTAATGGTGAATGAAGTAAATAGCACAACTGGAATCCAAACTCAGATTATCCTGAGATGTCTGTTCTTAACTAGGTGACTATACTATGGTGATTTTAGGCACATTCCTACAACTTTGCTGTAATTCTTTATTTAGATGTTTTGGGACTGCATGGTGGCACACACTTGTAATCCCAGCAGCTCAGGAGGCTGAGGCTGGAGGATGACAAGTTCAAAGCCAGCATCAGCAAAAGCGAGGCAGTAAACAATTCAATGAGACCCTGTCTCTAAATAAAATACAAAATAGGGCTGGGGATACAGCTCATTGATTGAATGCCCCTGAGTTTAATCCCTAGTACCAAAAAACAAAACAAATCAACCCCCCCCCCCCAAAAAAAATGTTTTGGTTTTGAAAATTCATGGGAATAAAACTAATAATCTTTTTGACCAGCAGGCAGTAGCATTTAGCATAGAGTAGGAAGGGAGTGTGGGCGATACATGATTGTATTTATTATGGGAAAATAGCATTACCAGTCAGGTTAGTACTTCCTATTTGAAAGAATTGGTTTAGGTAAGTCCATCTTGATTTCTGAACTCTAGGGAACCAAAATAGCAAACATCTTTTTAAGGATTTAGAATAGTTCATATTTGCATTTTCTTCAATGCTTTGTCCAAAGTGTAACTTCTCATATTATAAATTAGCTGACTTTAAGATTCATCTTGAGGATATAATACTAATTGAAACACTGGCAGTAGAGTTACTTTCTTGTGACCTTTTATACTGTAAGAGTAATTTAAATTGGTCAGTGGAAATCCTTAAATCTAGTTGAAAAGTTTGGAATTTTCTTTGATGTCATTGAAAGGAGGATTGAGTTTCTCAGAATGATAGCTTTTTGTTCTACAAATATTTTCAACAATTTATAGTAGAAATGTGGGGACAGAGGTTGTTCTCTGGTTGGGAGGTAGCGATACTGTTGTTACCAAAAGCATGATCATTATCCCCAATGCCAGTTCAATAAAAAGGACACAGTTTTGAGAAAAAGGAAAACATTTTGATTGCTTTGCAAGCAAAGGAGAAATATCAGGACTCCTGTCCCAGAGGCTGTGGTTCTGCCCATCTAGGGGAACAGGGATTTTTAAAGAACTGAATCAAAGGCTACTTTCCATGTGTAATTCACTTGTTAATTTGAGAGAGAGTCATTTCTTGTATTTTTTGGTGCCATCGGCAAGTCTGAATTACTTTGTTCCAGTGGTGGGTGTGTGCTCAAGGACAGATAACTGCAGAAGTGGAAGAAAGATAATCCTGTCCCATCCTGTGCCCCTCCCTGCCTTCCCAAGATTAGGGTTGGGAAGAGATTAGGGAGGAGAAGTGACTGAGAAAGGGGAAGAAACATGTTCCTTTTAAAAATAAGTTGCAATCATGAAATGGTGCAACCACTTAGGAAAATAAGCTAACAGTTTTTTGTTTTTTTTTTTAAAGATTAAATATTTACCTATCATGGGAAAAAAAAAAAAAGTTGCAGTGGCAGAGCATAAAATGAACCACTGTTACATTTCCTTATTTTGTATTTTATTTAGTGATAGGATCTCACTGAAATGCTTAGCACCTCGCCATTGCTGATGCTAGCTTCTTTGAACTCATGATCCTCCTGTCTGGCCTCCTGAGATGCTGGGATTATAGGCCTGTGCCACCTTGCCTGGCCCTTACTGTTACTTTCTACAATTCCCTTTTTATGGCAGTGACATCTCTGAGCTACTTTCTGTGTGAATTTGGGGGAAGTGACCTGAAGTTCTTGTTCTCTATCAGGTGGGACAGTTAAGTGTATATATTCAGCATCAGGGCAGACCAGAGGTCCATGGTGGCAGTTGGTAAGTGACTGGACAAAGTTTACATAGGACAAGGATCATGCTAGGACAATAATAAAGACTTCAAAGTATTATGTTTGGGTGAGCAATTAACACAAAAACAATTAGTATTTCTGCCAGTCTCTGAAAACCATAAACAAGTAACTCATAATCATGTCAATGAAAAACAGATCAAGTTTATCTATGTAGAAGGTTAAGAAGATTTGTAGGTCTATGAGATCAGGCTCAAATTGACTCAGGATATACTTGTGACTTTTGAGTCTTTCGTGATCATTATTATTAGGCATTCCCACACAAGAACCCTTCCTTTATAGCTTCCAGCTTTACTTACTTTTGGTAGCGTTGACAGAAGTGTACATCTTAAGTTACATTAAAAAAATTATCTTTCCATTTATGCATTTAGGAACCAGGGATTAAACCCAGAGGCTCTTAACTATTGAGACATATCTCCAGCCCTTTATTTTTTATTTTGAGGCAGGGTCTCACTAAGTTGCCTAGGGCCTTGCCAAATTGCTGAGGCTAGCTTTGAAATTATGATCCTCCTGTCTCAGCCTCCCAAGCTGCTAGGATTACAGGCATGTGGCACCATGCCTGGCTGTCTTTCTTTTTAAATGTCCACATATAGTCATACTTCAGTCATACTCTCCTGCCAGGTGTTTAAGACCAAGTTGGTCAAAATTCACTTTGTTCATATCTTCTCTTAGAGTCAGTGATCTCAGGATTCCTTAGCAATCATTCTTGGGGACATAGTATGAGAAGTCTCTTTCCTCTTTTAGCCTTCCTGTACCAATTGTGTTATCTGCTAGGATGGGTCAAAGTCTTGCTGACTGTATCAGGATATTTCCCTCTTCAATGACCCTGTTCTTTGCAGAATGTGCACTGATTGGCTGGCTTCCTGTTCTCTAGTATCTCCTTGATCCCCCTGATGAGGAGGCTGGGTGACTCCTTGAAGTTGCAGGGTCCTTAGAGGGGTTCTGTCATTCTCTGGCTCCTTGCTGATTTGAGAGAGCAAGGGCCAGAAAATTGGCTGCTTTTTCCTTGGCCCTTTTACTTCCTTGACTTGGGTCTCCCAACTTTTTGGTTTTGAACATCCAGCAGGCCAGTTTCACCAGTATTAAAAGTGGAAAATATGGGTTATACTTTTACAGTCACCCTATCATTTAATTGAGGTATTAGTACTGAAAAGCAGCATTGCAATCTGTCTGTTCTTTAGGTGATAACTTATTGTCTTAAATTCATTACGGTTGTTCTGTTCGAAGTAGAACTTCTGTAAAATATTAATAGGCAATAGTTATATACTTTTATAAGGAAAATACAAAATGAACACTAGACTATCTTTGGTATCCTATAGCTTCTAGAAAGATCCATATATCTATCAACTCAATTACATACAAGTTTTGTTTTTTTCTTAACTCTTTTACAAGCCTAAATCACTTTTACAGTTTGCCCAAACTTTTACTTAAGTATCACATCCCTTGTTTATTTTGAGATCATAGTAATCTTTACAACAACAACAAAATAAGTCTTTTGAACACAACTTTAAGCTTAATTTTAGCTTACTTTGGAACTCTTCTAACATGGAGAAGGACAAGAGCCAAGCCTTAACTTAGGTGAGGCTGGACTCTTGACAAAGTGTTTATTCCTGAAGCTGATCTGATCTTTGCCTTTCTTTTTTAAAAAAGTATCATTTTACAAAGTTCTCATGAATTGTTTCCTGAGTCTGTCTGAATAGCAGTTAGCATAATACAACATCACATCTGAAACATGAATCAAAGAAAAAAGGCTAAGAGAGTTCTTAACTTTCTTTTTGTGGAAAAAGTGACAAAATGTTTTCATGTTCCACATTGTCAACCTTTGAACAAATCAGGCTCTCCTTATTATCTTCCAAAAGTACATTTAAATTTCCATCCCAGTGTAAAGAGTACCACAAAATTTTATATGTAATTTATTGACAATGGGTTACTTTTATCCAGTTACAAAACATTAACTGACATAAGTAAATACCAACCAAATTTGTTATTTCTATATAAACCTGAGGGTGATTATTGCTACAGATAATTTTAGTTTAGAGAACACCAACCTGGTAAATTGCTCTTCTAAGCTTACATTTAGATGGCTTATATATTTGAAGAACATAAACTCATTTACTATTCAAAGAAGCTAGTAATGGTTAGCATTACAATTGCATAGATGTCCCTATATTAACTAAGTTTAACTTAAAAGTAAAATTTAGAGTCCACATTGTATATGGTAACAATAATCATGAGTCTTCATACTAGCAAAAATCAAAGAATAGCCTTAAGTCTCATATATTTAGGAAACTATTAATAATCAGGAATAGGCTTAGTCAAAGCAAATAGATATAAGCCAGGTCTTCAAATGGCATTGTGGCCCTTCTATGTCAGATACAAAGTATAAAAGAACATTTATTAGTTACCTTGCTAGTAAACCTACATAAACTTTCATTTTATGAACTTACGTAACACTTAGACCAGGCTCAGGCAAACACAATTCTCAGATGTATACTTATCTCTGGTAACATGTATTCAGGGTGTCAACTATATTGTAGTAACCTAAAATAGAAGTTGCTTATTTAACTAGTTATGAAGTAATCATTTAAAAGACTTTAAAAGAGCAGATAAATGTTCTAGACTTTGCTTCATATCATTGCATTAAAATTTGAATAACTTTGACTATGCTAATTACAGCCAATTTAATCACACAAACTTTTTCAGATGTACCTTCACAAACCTTCTGCAACTTATTTAGCCATTCTACACTTGTTTACATCCTTAGTTTTGTCCTCTCTTTCATCTTGGTCATTAGCGCAAGAATATTACTTTATCAGATAAAATACTTCATCATCCAGAAATTTCTTTTACCTTCTAAGACTAAAATATATTTCCATACCTATAACTTTCTTACATTTCTTTTCTAGTTTCAGACCCTCTCTTAAATTCATATTTTGAAATAATCTTTATGAATATTATATGTGCATGTAATTACTCAACAAATTTTATCCCAGGAGAGGACCAGACAATTTGGCATATAGAAAAACTGTACCTTAATCTTTTTCTTCTAGGTTGGATTCAAGGGGTTGGAGCACGGGATATTTTTGAGCCTGACCTGTCTCCCTTATCTTTATTATAATGCCACCAACTTTGAGTTCCCCAATGGTCAACTGTACCCCAAGTCACCTTTCACACCATTTTCTTACACTAGGCATATTGATGGTCAATAGAAGAGGCCCTTTCCATCCTTTTCTTTGGGCATTCTTGAAGATCCCTTTGCGGAGGTTGCCAGCAAAACTTGGGATTGGCTTTAATTTCTACTTTTATTTATTTATTTTTTATTTCTGAGTGCAGTTGTTTATCCTACCAATTTCCTTATGCATTTAGTTTTTTAAATTTTTTTTATAGTTTTAGATGGACAGCATGCCTTTATTTTATTTGTTTATCT